>NW_027527936.1:101067-118298 GCF_008692635.1 Crocuta crocuta
CCACAGCACTAAGGCAGAGGAGCCATAGCTCCTGAAATGCTGGACCCCTGTAGCCAAAAGAACCGCTCCCTGACAAGTCCTGTGGAACACTTCCCTGGAAATGCTTGCCAACCCGAGTCCCAGACCCAGGGGAAGCTGCCACTTTAACAGAAAAACAGAAGCCCTGTGGCCGTGCACTGAGACTGCTACGATCACTGCAGAGCTACTCTCTCCTTTTCCTGAGTGCCCAGTCAGAGTGGTGGCTATGCAGCAGAAAATCCCAGGAAAAAATCAAAACCAGCAAGAAGTTCAAACCCAAGGTGGATCAGGCATTATAATGATATTCAACTGGGGTAACTGGTGTGCACCAGTACACCAAACTGGTGATTAAGAAGTAACAGTAGATAGCACTGGCCTGAACCTCTCTGAGTGCCCCTCCGTGGCCTCGGCTGCCCTGGCCCCTCCACTGTGACAACTCCGTCTTCCCACAGTCCAGCCAAAGGGGCGTCCAGGAGGCTGCCCCGGCACATGGCCATCATCCACTCTATTTAGAGAGAGTAACTTGCCCAAAGTCACACAGCTAGTAAGTGGCCGCACTGGTGCTCAAGCTCATGTCTGTCTGTTGGGACCCAGGCTCTTAGCCATTCTGCCGTCCAGCCCAGACAGCATAGAGGTGACCGGAGAAGCTTCATGACAAAGGAGCTCACCCAACAGTCAACATCTTGACCTCCCTCATGTTAAAATACTGTGATACACAGGAGTAGGTACATGTTTGGTGTAGTTTCCTAAATAGCTAAAAGGAATTTAAATTAGAGCCAAACATCTGTAGAACTCCTGAAGCACCTCCAGACATCCCCCGTCACCAATGCCCAGTTCCCTGGAACCCAGCGTGAAGACCCTTGTATTGGGCTAATGCAGGGTTTGGCAAATTATGGGCCAAGCCTAGCTCACCACCTGTTCTTGTAAAGAAACTTTTATTGGAACACAGCCATGCCCATTGGTTCACATATGTCTATGGCTGCTTTTGCACACAACAGCAGAGCTGACTCGTTTCAACAGAGACCAAGGAGCTGGAAATATTTATTTGACCCTGGGCTAAGGCAGACATCACCAGTCTGCCCCTTAGTGGGAGAGACCAGCTCACCTCCACCTACGCAGTGGAGGCAGACGCTGGTTTCACTGCCAAAAGGGGCAGCATGTGGGGGCTCCGTGTCCATCAGTGGGCATCATTAGGGTTGCCGAAAATTGCAGCCCCCAGCTAAGTACCTTGAAGTTGAGCGCAACTGACCCTTGGCACTTGAGGATTTTAGATTTCAAGTTTTGACTATTTTCAAGTCTCCCATGGCCTGTTGTGATTTGAAGTGTTGTTGAGGCGTAAATTGGACTTGAGTGTGCCCTCCTAAACTCACTGCTGAGGACCAGGGGGCGGGACCCCTGGCTAGGCTGAGCCCAGATGGCTGTCCAGCACCTGCCCAATGTGGTTTCTTGTTTTAAGCGTGTCATTGTCCTCATGGGGCCTGTCAGGAAGTGACAAGTGCTGGAGGATGGATGGGTTTTGCTAAATACTAGTTTTGGATAACATGAAGTGCCCAGTGTTGACTTCAGCACTCTGATCTAACAAGTCACCCATATGCTCTGTGGAAGCAACAAGTTCTTCGCGAAGAGGGTTTCAGCAAGGACTTTAGGCGGCGCAGACGGTACTTACTGGTCAAGCAAGAGATAAAACTCCAGCAAAAGTCAGCATGCAATAGTCTCTTGTGCCATGCGGGTGTGAGCAACACACACACGTACCTTCACAGTGGACTTGTGGATCACGAGAAATCCAGGACCCTGCAGGTTTAGGAATTGACCGCTGTTGCGGGATCCGCTGCAAGAACGACAAGTGTGGAAGTGGTCCTACCTGTAGACATCACTGTTCCATCATGATACCCTCTCCCATAAGCCCAGACTTGGCGTCAGAAGCCTTCGCAACCCAGCCTTCCGGCGGCCCCTACCAGGGAGCTGGAGTTGGCATGCAAGATGAAACACCATTTTGACATCCCTGTTGGTGTTGGGCATTGCTTTCCAGAGGGCATGCAAGGCCCTGACTGTTCATTCTCTGATGCCGTAGTACAACTCAGGAGGCTGGGGTCTCACCCCACTCGGGCAGAACGCAAAGAGGAGGGGGGATGGCATCCTGGGGCTGGCGGCTTCCCTGGACCCCGTGCCTGGGAGACTGTGCTGACTGGGTTTCACCATTTTGAGGCAAAGTACAACACCCCCTGCGGCCAGTAGATGGCACTACAGGCCAGCACTCTGCTGCCGGCCAGCGTTGGTGGTTTTATTCACTGGTTGATTTCCTCTCCCGTGTTACTTGGTGCTGTGCTAGACTCCTGCAGGAAAGGACCTAACATTTCCTGTGTGACAAGCTGATTGCTCTTATCAGCAACCACTGTGATTGTGTGTATGGACACATTCATCTGAGTGTGTGCCACAGGCTAAAAACTGCATGTATGTATGTTTATGCGGGTGTGTATTGGGTCAGATATCTCTGTTGACAACTGTGTGTGTGTGTGGTGTGTGTGTGTGTGTGTGTGTGTGTGTGTGTGTATGTGCGCACAGTGGACATGACGGTTATCTCTGTTAACTAGGGATCCTGGGGCCCCCATACTTATGACCAGCCCTGTTTCCTGGGACTGCTTCTGGCCATTCCCATCATCTCATGGGCATTTGCACATGTGCGGCATAGGGGCCACTTATCTTTCTTTCCAGCTTCCAGACTCTGGCCAACAAGGTCTTGGCTCCTAACTCTCTGCCTCCCAGCCCTACACCCTGCAGCCTTGGGAAAGAAATGATAAAATCTGTGCTAGGACGCCCCTTTTGACTGCATTTGCCTCACCGTTTCTTCTTGTTTCTCTTTTCCCCCTAATAGTCCCAGGGTCAACATGTGCAGTTGGGCAGATTGTATACTGCACAAATCCAGAGGGTGTCATTCACACTATGACACGAGTGGAGTTTTCTAAACACCTGCAAAACCTGCCAACGTCACACAGCTGTCCTGGTCATCTCATGGTCATGACCAGAAAAGCTGCCTTCTTCCCTGCTCCCCTGGCCCAGCCTGCTCTAGGCTGGGATTTCTTTCTCTGCTTGGGTGTTCTAGTCTGGCCCAGAAGTGACTAACCCTTGGCCTTGATCAGGAAGTATCTCCCCAATGCCTTTGGGATTGAATTTATGAAAGTGCCGTATGGCTGGCAACTTTTCAGTTACTCATCTTCATAGGATTAGAGGTCCCTGTAAGCCAGACGGAAGTTCTGCAGACTGGGGTTACTGCCTCCCGTACTCCTGGCTTGTGGGTGAAAATGCCTTCATGGGTCCACTGTTCAGATGGGTCTGCCGTGGAATCAGGGTAAAGGCCTCAAGGCTGAGCTTGTTGCTGCCACCAAGTAGAAAATCATGAGGTCACCACAGACAGGATGCCTGGGCCTGGTCACAAGGGCCTCCATGGGCCGGGCAGGAGGCACAGATGAGAGAAGAGAGGCAGGGTCTTTAGTGAAATGGCACGTGTACGTGCTGCTGTCTGATGCGATTGCTGCCCCGTGGGAAGTGTGCTGCCGTTGCCAGATCTTCCCGCCCCATTTTTCAAGAGAAGCTAAAAATCTGGACTTTTAAATGTTGGCAACTGTCTTGAATTTGGAAAGCACGGCACAGGCCAAACAAAACACATCTTGCAGGCTCAAGCCAGCCCTGGAGTCTCCTGTCTGCACCCTCTGGCCCAGGCCCAGTGACTGGGTTCTTCGGAACCGACTGAGCGCATAGGGGTCTTTCCCTCAGGCTCCCAGAGTTTAGGATCTTTAAGAGACCTCGGAGATAACCTAGTTCACCCCTGTGTGTTTTAAACTGTGTGCACATCAAGTTCTTTATTAGCATGTGTATCTTTAGCTTCTGGTCTCTGCTTAAAAGCATCTCAGCCCCCGCTCCCCATAATATAGAACAAGATTTAAAGTGAAGCCTTATACATAGTGTGCTTGTATCTACCTGACTGAAGCCCTATTTATATCTTTATGGGTCTATTTATACCTTTTGGAAACATGGGCTGCCCTGGTCTTCCTTACAACCTAATCTCCTTGGGGTTTTTTATGGTAAACCTCCTAAGTGCCTCCTTAAGCGGTTGGAGCATGCGCTTCGTTATCTATGTGAGTTCCCTCGTCTGCGGAGGGGGTGGGGCAGCTCATACGCGTTCAGCTCTGCCCCTCCTCGGTCTGCCCTCAGCCCTCCCCAGGCCCCAGCTCTGTCTGGCTCACAGCATTTACCCAGTCACATGATACAGTGTAGTTCCCTCTCTTTCCTCATGCTTGTCCTATACCTGAATTTTACCACGTGAGCTTCTGCCTCTGAAAAGCCATTCAAATAAATAGACGACTTTCAAAATAAATCCCTATTGTCTTCTTTTCCTTCCTCACAATTGTATTCACTGACTGGTCCTCTCAAGAAATGCCAGTGACATTTCATGGCATGAGCAGGCCTGACGTCAGTTCCATCCTTGGGTACCAGTGTGTCTCTGTAGACCCTCCCTCACCTGAAGACCACCCTGAGGGGAGATTCTGCAGCCTGAACCCCTCAGAAGGCAAGCTTCTCCCAACAGTGCTCTTGGCTCAATAGACTCAGTGTTCCCATGTGGGACTACCAAGGGAGGGTGGGATGGAGTCGGGGGAAGAAGAGGAGATAAGAGAGGGTGTGAGATGGAGGAGGAAGGGCATGACTCAGACTGTAGCCTCAGCCTTCACATTTCTTCCCTCCTGCACCTCAGCGCCCTCCACAGCCCGCCTGACAAGGGGCCGATGCCTGTACACCATTCTGTCCACCACCCTCATTTCTGCTGGCCCTCGACTTCCCCTCTGCTGAGGCCCTGTCAAGACTTATCTCAAATACAGCTTCCTCAACTAGGCTCTCTCAAAACTCAGGGTATCATAAGGGATAGATCACTTTCTCCCTTGCATCCTGTTTAGGCCCGTGGTTCTTTCCTCCATAGCCCAAAGGAGAATCTCCCGCTTCATTTTGGGGTCCCCCAGCCCTAAATGGGTGTCAACATATGTGCCTATAACTGAATAGTCAAATTCAGGGCTGTTATAGGACTGGGCCAGCTGTTTGCAGCCAAGGTCATTTCCGAACTGGTTGTAAAATTTTGAATATCCCTTCTAAAAAGATCACCAAAGGATCACCCATCTGGGTAGGAAACCAAAGGCACAGGAGTCTTATGACACATTAGTTATCTATTGCTTTATAATAAATTATTCCAATCAACTTAGCAGATTGAAGCAAAAAACCTTTATTATCTCATGGTCTCTGGGGCCAGAATCTAGGAGCAGCTTAGCTGGGTGGTTCTTGCTTAGAGTGTCTCAGGCGGTTGTAATCATGCTGTTGGCTGGGGCTGAAGTCACCTGAAGACTTGTCGAGGGCTGGAGGGTCTGCTTCTAAGGGGGCTCACTCACATGGCTCTGGTCTTAGTTACCTGCCATGGGGTTGCCCAAGTGTCCTCATGATACAGCTATGGCTTCCCCCAGAGTAATCCAAGAGAGAGCAAGGCAAACTTACTTCAAAAGACTGTCTTTTAAGACCCAGCCTCAGAAGTGACATATCATCACTTTTGCCATCTGCTATTGATCACCCAGACCAACCTGATACAGTGTGGGAGGGAACTACACAAGGGTGTCAACACCAGTAAGTGGAGATAAGCGGGGGCCATCTTGGAGGTAGACTCCCACATACCATTATAGTCCCATCAGCCTGGTATAACTAGGGATCTCCAAATTTATCTTAGCCGTGCCCCTGTCTCCAAGCAAGACTAGACCTGACTGTACCTCCTTGATTCTCCAGCCTGAAGTTCTCCAGCCAGTCACCAAGGATAAGGGGAAATGTGACTCCTCATCCACTTCCTTCCTCACACCTCCCATCCAGCAGATTCCTTGAGGGGTCCTGAGGTCACCTACTTGGGAACGTCATGGAAATTTTGTGTTCTGAAATATCTCAGTCTCACTGTGAGGTTTTTATAATGTCCGTAAGGCCAGTGGTACCAAGAGCTCTTTATACTGGTTGTCGTTGATGGGCCGTGTCTAAGGTGAGGGAGAGGGCAGGGTGCAGAGGGGTGGTGGGAGAGCTGGTGGTCCAACACCTCCACCTGTCCAGGTCTTGAGCAAACAGACTCAACTCTCTGGTGCCATAACTCAACCCTCTACTTTCTAACGCGATCTTGGACTGGATTTGGGAGTGAACTCCCCACAACGTGGAAGAGGTGTGACTATGCCTTGGAACAATGGGATGGAGAAATCAGGGACATAATTGTATCTCCTCTGTTGTGCCTCACTCTTCAACCTGCAAAGCTGAAAGACCTGAAGGCTGAGACCTGAGAGCTAAGTGCTCTCTTTCCCTGCCTGTCTTTCCTTTTCCTTATTGGTGGTCAGTTTTACTTGCCAGTAAGTCATTAAAAAATTTTTTATGAACAGGGAACTCGAGGAATAAATGACAAATTCACATCATAACAGTAAATAGAATAGATGTTCTATGCACTTCATATAAATCGATTCATTTGATCTTCACAATAACCTTATGAAGTAGGTACTAATAATTATCCTTTTTTATAAAGGAGGAAACTAAGGCTCAGAGAGGTAAAGTAACTCACCCAAAGCCCATAGCCAGTAATTCACAGAGCTTGATTTAAACTCAAGTTGTCTGTATCTTAAGTGCTACAATATACTGACTCTCTCCTGTATACTTTTAGGATAAAACACACACAAGAAAATTTGAGCTTTTGGGGCACCTGGGTGGCTCAGTCGGTTAAACGTCCAACTCTTGATGTCAGCTCAGGTCATGACCTCACGGTTTGTAGGATCGAGGCCCACCTCAGGCTTTGCACTGACTGTGTGGAGCCTGCTTGAGATTCTCTCTCTCTCTGCCCTCCCCTGCTCGTGCTGTTTCCCTCTCTCAGAAATAAATAAACCATTAAAAAAATTTTTTTTAATGGTTTATTTATTTTTAGGAGAGAGAGAGAGAGAGACAGCGTGAGCAGGGGAGGGTCAGAGAGAGAGGGAGACACAGACTCCGAAGCAGGCTCCAGGCTCCGAGCTGGCAGTCAGCACAGAGCCCGACGCCGGGCTCGAACCCACAAACCGTGAGATCATAACCTAAGCGAAAGTCGGACGCTTAACTGACTAAGCCACCCAGGCGCCCCATAAATAAACATTGTTTTAAAAATTTTAAGCTTTCATTGTTAGTTTGAGATATGTCCTCTTGAACCTCAGAGGTGGTACAAATAATATTCTGCCATTTGGGTTACTCCAGGGGGAACGTTTGAGGAGTGGTCTTTAATGGGCACCTCTGTAAGGAGCAGAGCCTTATTTACAGAGACAAAAATACTTGTTCCTTTCGCCCTACTGTTCTGGATCTGGGCAGGGGAGACATGAGTGAGATAATCTCATTGTCTTGCAAAGGTGAAAGCCAAGTGTTAGAGAGGAGAAGGGACTTGTCTGAGGACAGACACCAGTAGATGCAGAAAGGACATTTCATGCCAGGCTGCTGCTCTAGATTCAGTGCTATTCCCTTTGAAACACCATGTTTTCACCTGACTTCCTCTGAATTGTCATTCTTTCATGCCTCTGGCAAAGTGTCCCCTGTAAGTCTTGCAAAGATCCAAGCGGTTTCAAGCTCAACTCCGTATAAGGCTGAGGACAGTGCAGCCACATCCCAGGAGCGTGAACTTGTCACCTGCTCACTGGGCCAGGTGACCTTGCAAAGCACGGACCCTCTGCCGCTGCCAGAAGGGTACATCACGCGTCTGTGCCTTCAAGATAAGTGGCGGCAAGGACTGTCATTTTAGTGAACAGCCTCCAGCTGCTGTAACTTCGGATCTGCTGTGACCTTCAGGAAGCAGACAGCATGGCCTCCCTGGACTGCCCCCAGTCAGCGACTGGGCTCAATGGAGAAACTAGAATCAGGCTAGTTGGGACTCCCCTTATGGGGAATCCCTACTCCAGGCCTGGCTGAGACCTTGTCAGAGCTGTACTGAAGGGTGAGGTTCTTCCTACCCGTCTTCCTTCCTGCTCCCTGTGCTTCACAGGTGTCAGGCCCCCATCATGCTCAAAAGGATCTTCCTGCGTATTCCTGTTCTCGCCCTTTATCCTTACAAGTGGTTGCCCCAGTAAATCTCTTGCACCTCTAATTCACCATAGGGTATATCTCCTAGAAGACCTGGGCAGACACACCTTCTCTGGGCCCTAGGGCCCACACCCATCGGCCCCCGGGATAGCTTGTGCCAGATGGTCTTAAAGTTCCCCATCGTTACTACTGGTGCAATAGAGTGGGGTTTCCTTGTCAATACCAGGAGCACGGTAGAACCAAATTCCAGCCATAGCCAGAGGTGAGGGACAGGGCTTCCCTAGTCCAGGGTTCCCGCTCCAACCAACAGGGCCCTGCCTTGACCCCATTATCACTTCCCAGCCGCAAACTCCAAGAGGGAGTTAGGGGCGGAAAAGGGCCGAAGGGCCTTAGACTAGGGTAGGAGCCCTGAGTTCTAATCCAGTCTTTACTACTAATGTCTCTTCTCTGGGCTTCAATTTTCCCCATCTGAACAGTGGGATTTTGACTTGGCTGGCCTGAGTGGGGGGATGGAAACAGTGGCTGTTTTCTGGGTTTAAGAAGGGCTTTGGCAGCTGGTAAGGACTATGCTGCTTCCTCTTCCTGTGAAGACCAGACCAGTGGAGATGTGTGGGAAGCTCTACCTGGTAGCATCGGGGTGAGGGCCAGGCATGCAGCAAGTGTCCTATATGCGAGTGTCATGTGTCCATGACACCCACACGTTGTGGGGGCTGAGCCTGGGCTCTTGAGAGTGGCCATCAGCCCCAGGAGGGACAGCTTCCTGAGGGCCATGGTCAGGGGAGGTAAACAGCCAGTAGCAGTACAGGAAGATCAGGCTACCATAGAGGGCACCAAAGAAGTACACGGAGGCAGTAGTACCAGTGCCCAAGGGAGGCTGGACAGGCTTCCTGGAGAGGGTCTCATGTGCTGGGTTCTGAAGGCTGAGTAGGAATTTTCCAGATAAAGAGAAAAGCTTTCAAGATGGACAGAATACAGACTCAGAAGTATGAACCTATGTTGTGTGTTCTAAAACATATGACAAATGGCAGGGCTGGGGTAGAGGTCAGGGAAGTGGTGAGAGAGTGAGCTGCACCCAGACCGACCGTGAAGCACATCCCACAAGGGTCAAGATTCGACAGGCTTCGTATTACATTTGGGAGGCAGCTGCTAGTCTTGTTTCTGTTTTACAGATGAGGAAACTGAGGCCCCAGAGATGGCAGGGGGCTCTGAGGGGAATGTGCTGGGCAGTGTCAGGACCCAGTCAAGCTTGGGAGCCAGAGGCCAAGTCGTCCTCTCTTTGTTGGGTGAGGACGACTCACCTCCGTTCCCACTCTCCACAGCCATCAGACTTCAGGGAGCAAAGTGTCCTCAGTCTCCCCACCCCCACCCCAGTGTCCTTGTCCTGCTGACATCACGCACACATGGAAGAGAAATGCGCAGAGATTCCAGAGGCCAGAGTGTGGGAACCAGGGCAGATGCCGCTGGCGCTGCCCCAGGGCTGAGACTCCTCTGGAGCCTCAGGCGCTGCCCAGGGGGCTCTGGAATGTGTCTGAGGCCTCTGGCTTCCTCCATTGCGGGCCAACCCCCACTCCCACCCCATCCCCACCCCTCCCCCCCGGGTCTGGAAAAGCAAGGGAGGCTCTGATCACCCAGGCCGCCATTCTGGTCCTTGGCAGTCTCTGCATGCAGGGGTGGGGAGGGGGGATGGGAGGGGAGTGCTGCTTACACACAGGGGCAGGATGATACAGGCACAAGAAAACTGGACCAGCCCAGCCAGTCTGCCCTCAGGGACCCCAAGCTGGGACCACTGGATTCCTGTAAGATGGAGCAGGGACTCTGTAGCCCAGGGACAGAGAAGGGGTCCAAACCGATACTGTCCGCCAACTTCCCTGGAGAAGGTCAGGACTCGTGTGTGTGTGCGCGTGTGTGTGCGTGTGTGTGTGTGCGTGCGTGCATGTGTGCGTGTGTGTGTGAGGGCACGCCCGCGCGCACGGGCACGCGCGGTGTAGATGGATGAACAGACACAGACAGATGGTCCCACCCCCACCCCCGCTTGGCCCCAGGGGTAGCTGCGGACTGCATGTTCTGCACATGTGGCTCCCAGCAGCTGCGCATTCCGTCAGCGACCAGCTGTGGCAGCAGCTGTGGAGGTGGGGAGTGAGCACTGATAGGTCCCCAGGGAGCAGGGGAGGAGGGCAAGGGGAGGACAGGAAGGGCCTGGGACGAGCAGGGGTCAGGGAAGGGGTGAGGCAAGGAGGCTCCGATGGTTCTCAGGATGGAACAGCAAGCAGGAAAGTGCTGATGGGGACGCTTGACATCTGGGCTGGGAGCCCTGTGGATGTGGTCCTTGGCACAGAGAGCCTGGGGGCGGCTCTGGGAAGGCCCAGCACACCACCCCTCTAGATCTCGGCACATGAGTGTAAGGAGAAAGACTCCGGGCCGTTGGATATATGGGTCGAGAGCTCTGGAAAAAACGTCTGCATTAGAGCTACACATTTGGTAACCATTGGCTTCTAGGAGGTAAAGCCACAAAAGTAGATGAGTCTCCTACGGTGAAAATGCATGGAGACAGAAGCTTAGCCCAAATGCTAACATTTCCAAGCTTTCACCCTAAACACCAGGCATTTTATGCATCTTACCTCATTTTATCCTCACAACAAGCCTGTGGAGTGAGCAGCTGTGCTATCAGCCCATTTTACAGATAAGAAAACCAAGGCACACAGGAAGGCCTCTAATATCCAGGCTCACCTCCTGCCTCACCACGAGGCCCTAGGGATGTTTCTGCCCCTCTCTGGGTCTCAGTGTCCCCAGACACAAGTGGAGGGAGTGAGGCCCTCTAGAGGGAAGACTGAGTGGCACCCAGGTGCTTCAGCCCTCCCTCCTTGGCATCTCCCCACAGACCCTGGCTCAAGGTGTGCCCACTGTGGCTCTGCTGTTTCCCAAGAGGTCAGGTACCAGCTCCCCCACAGAGAAGGTAGAGGACTTCAGGAGTCCCCCAGCTGCCCTCCCAATCACTACCACTCAGCCGATATTTACCAAGCACCTACTAAGTGCCAGACATTGCTAGGCACAGGGGAGATGACGGTGAGCAACCTGACCCGAGTCCTGCCTTTATGTCCCAGAGAATGACAAAAATTACTCCACAGCTGGGCACCTATGTGTCTCAGTTGCTTAAGCATCCAACCCTTGGTTTCGGCTCAGGTCGTGATCTCACAGTTCGTGAGTTTGAGCCCCCAGGTTGAACTTGAGATTCTCTCTCTCCCTCTCTCTGCCCCTTCCCTCCTCAAACTAAATAAATAAACTTAAAACATTTTTTCCGCACAACTGGTAACTCCCAATCGCTGCCCTGATTATCTCTGCCCCACTCATCCTCTCCTTTGGGACGCCCCAGATACCGCCAACGCCCAGCAGACAGAGGCTCAGTGCCTGGCCCAGCAGAGATCTCATGCAACTTAACTACCTGGAGCTCTGGCCATGTCCATTAAGGAGTGTGAATACCAGCTCCGAGAGGAGATGGGAGTGACTTAGGGTAGGGGCCGGACATTGGGGAAGCACCACTGGAGCTGATAGCTGCCTCTGGAAATCTCCCTGCTTACTCAGCTCTGGGGTAGTGAGGACAGCGTACATGGAGAGAATAGAGGCTCCCCCTCTGTCTCCCTCCCTTTGGACTGAGGCTCTCCAGGGCTCACCCTTCTGCCTACTCCTGACGCCCCTCCATCAGCGAGCAAATTCCTCCTGAGTTCTGCTGGGCTCTCTCATGGACCTGCCTCTTCTTCAAAACCGCTTTTGCATCCCTCAGACACTTCCCGATCCATGGATCTGGCCACTGCCTTGACTCGCCTGTTCATGCCAGAGCCTCTGTGACCTTGTGACTGCACATCTTCCTCTTTGAGTCCCTGGACTGGTAACCCAGAGCTTGTTCTTGGTCCTCTCTGGCCTTGGCCCCTGGCACTCCATTCTTTTCCGATTTTCCTCCTTCTTCCCGGAGTTTCTCCAGCTGCTGCTTCCCAAAGTTCTATCCCGGGTCTCCTCCCTCTTGCTCCGCACTAGCTGCCCTAGGTACCTCTTGTACCCCCATGGCTTCCAGTCTACCAGTCCCCAATCTCTACTCCAGGTCATATCTCTCTCCGGGTTCTCCTACCGGTATTCCATGGGTCTCACAAACAGTATGGCCACACTGAACTTCTCACCTTCTCCTGTGTTCCCATTGGTGCCTGTCACCTTCACTCTCTGTCACCCAGACAGGAATCCAGCATCACTTGGATTTGTTCCTTCTTCTTCCCCCTTGAAACCAGTCCCTACTGCCTGGTCTGAAGCAGGAGTCTCCTGCTTGGTCTCCCCCACTCTGATGCAGCACGTAGTGGGTACCAACACGGATTCTGGCATCAGCCTGCCTGGGTAGGATCCCAGCTCTACCACTTACTAGCTGTCTGATCTCAGGGAAGTTACTTAACTTCCCTACGTCGCAAAAAAATGGGATTATAATAGAGAGTTAACATTAACCTCTGTTATAGGATTGTTGTGAGGTTTAATAGATGTCAAAATACTTTGTACAATGCTTGGAATAAAGTAAATGTAATAAAATTTCGTTATCATCATCATCATTATTGTTTCATTTATTTATTTATTTTATAAATATTTTAGAATGCTCACTATGAGATGGACACTTTCCAAGGTATTAAGGGACATAGTCATGAACAACAAAGGTGATTCCTACCTCCAGGCACTTTATTGTCAAGATGGAAGCTTTTTCATTAAAGTTCTTGTTATGGGGTCCATACCCTACTCTTTCCCTTCTTAAAACAACACAAAAGCAAAAGCAAACAAACCCTGGATTCTACATCACCCTCCAGCTATTGTCCTAGCTTACTCTGCTGTCACAGACATGCTTCTCAAATGAGTTTATTCTGCCATCCAATATTTATTTATTGCACATCTACTACATGCCAGGTACCATGCTGGGTGCTGGAGAGTCAGCAGTAAACAAAAGGGACAAATCCCTACCCTCAACAAGTTTATCTTCTGTTCAGGATCACGGACAATAAACAAATACATCAGGGTACCTGGCTGGCTCGGTCAGTATAGCACACGACTCTTGATGTTGGGGTCATGAGTTCAAGCCCCGCATTGGGTGTAGAGATCACTTAAACAAATACGTCAACATATATAATATAATGTCAGTGAAATTAATCGATGCTGTAAAGTAAGATGAAGTGAGGATGGGGACACAGAGTGACTGGGGGGATTGATGGCTTTTTAGATTGGAGGTCAGGAGGCTCCTCTGTGAGGATGTCATGTTTGAGCAAGCAAAGCCCCAAACAAAGTGAGGTAATCTAAGAAGATCTGGAGGAAGAAGGTTCCAGGTAGAGGGAACAACAAACATAAAGCCATGTGGCAGCAACAAACATGAAATATTGGTGGAGCATCAAGAAGGTTCTAGTGGCTGAGTGAGCAAGGCAGGGGCAGGGGCCAGAGCTTAGGATGACCATACACATCTGCATGCCTTGGGCTGTTCCGGCATAATTATTACTATTGCCTCCTTTCACTCTCAAGGGTGCCTTAGGTTTAGATGATAAATTATATAGTCACCCTATGAGGAGGCCATTGTAAGCAGTTGGCATTTTATTCTGAATGTGATGGCAAACCTGTGGATGGTTCTGAGCAGGGAGTGACATGACTTGATTGACATTTTGAAGGATCATGACCAAGTACTTGAAACACTCTTTTGGCTGCTATAACAGCCCCCTTGGCTCTCCTCCATCTCCCTGGCTGTTCTTTCCCATTCTCCTTTGGCAGCTCTTTCTCTTCAACTCGAAGTCCAAATGTTGGACTTTCCCTAGACCAGTGGTTCTCAGCCAGTGGTGGTTTCTCCTCTAGGGCACATTGTCTACTATCTAGGGACATTTTTAAGTGGGGCAGGTACTATTGGTAGTTAGTGAGTAGAGGCCAGGGATGCTGCTAAACATCCTGCAATGCACAGAACGCCTCCCCACAACAAGAGTTTTCCAACACCAAAGTCAAGTAACCCTGCACCAGATTAACACTGTTCAATAGATACATAATGAGAGTTGCATATACAAATTTTTTCTAGTAGCTAAATTTAAAAAAACTAAAAAGAAACCAAGTGAAGTTAATTTTGATAATATATTTTATTTAATCCAACATGTATAAAATATCATTTTAACATGTGAATCAATATTAAAGATATCAATGAGATTTCTTTTGTTTTTATTCTCAAGTTAGTTCACATACAGTGTAGTCTTGGCTTCAGGGGTAGAATTCAGTGATTCATCTCTTACATATGACATCCAGTGCTCATCCTGAAAAGTGTCCTTAATGCCTCTTTAACCCACCCCCATCAATCCTCAGTTTGTCCTCTGCATTTAATTTTTTAAATATTTTTATTTATTTTTAAGAGAGAGAGACAGAGACAGAGCATGAGCAGGGGAAGGCAGAGAGTGAGGGAAACAAAATCCGAAGCAGGCTACAGGCTCTGAGCTGTCAGCACAGAACCTGACCTGGGGCTTGGACCCAGAGACCAGACCATGAGATCATGACCTGAGCCGAAGTCGGACACTTAACCAAACGAGCCAGCCAGGCATCCCTGTTCTCTATATTTAAAAGTCTTTTATGGTTTGTCTCCCTCTCTAAAGATATCAGTGAGATTTCTTTCATTCTTTTCTTTCTACCTTCCTTCCTTTTCTCTCTCTCTTTCAATTCTGGTATGTACTTCACACTTACCACACATAGTCATTTAGACCAGCCACATTTCAAGTGCTTAGTAGCCACATGTGTCTGATGGCTATTATATTGATGGCATAATTCTAGCTTCAGTGCCAGATAAAAGAGCCTACTGTTTAAGAGCTATACAAGGTAATAAAGCCTAGTGGTTTGGTTCTGGAACCCAATTGTCTTGATGAATTCCAGCCCTTCCACTTACTTCCTGTCTTCTCAGTGTTTCTCGTTTGTGAAGTAGGCATGATAATAATATTACTACTTTATAGAGCTGTCCAGGATTAAATGAGCTAATACTTACAAAACAGTTTCAGGCGTTACAAGTACCTACCTGTTAACTGTTTAGCTCTAGCTCCACCCACACTTTCTCTCCGGGTAATCCGTCCACTACTGTAGCTTTATGTGCCACTATTACCTAACGACTTCCAGATTTAAATATCCAGCTTAGACTCTTTTCTGAGCTCCAGACCCCCTCTTTAACTGTGTATCCCATTTTGACGACCTGGGGCATCTCCCATGAGCATGCCCTCAACACAGCCCTTGACCTTCCCCTGCAAATCTGCTCCACCGCCGGGCCTTGCAGTCTGAGTCATTACACAGGGCAGCTATCTGGTGGCGCCTTGGATTTCTGCCTTTTCAGGGAATGGACAGTGGTGCATGGATTGTGCAACTTCTTGTAGGATGAGATTTCCACTCCACTAGTAGATGTCCGCAGAAGGCATGTGAGTGTGAGGGCATCTGGAATAAGAGTACAGCTGGGGCGGGTCTCCTGGGTGGCTCAGTTGATTAAGCATCCAACTTTGGCTCAGGTCATGATCTTGTGGTTTGTGAGTTTAAGCCCCATGTTGGGCTCTGTGCTGACAGCTCAGAGCCTGCTTCTGATTCTATCTCCCCCTCTCTCTGCCCCTCCCCTGCTCATGCTCTGTCACTCTCTGTCTCCTGATAATAAATAAACGTTAAAAATTTTTTTGAGGGGTGCCTGGGTGGCTTAGTCGGTTAAGCGTCCAACTTTCGCTTAGGTCATGATCTCGCGGTTCGTGGGTTCGAGCCCCGCGTTGGGCTCTGTGCTGACTGCCAGCTCAGAGCCTGAAGCCTGTTTCAGTCTGTGACTCCCTCTCTCTCTGACCCTCCCCTGCTCACGTTGTCTCTCTCTCTCTCTCTCCTAGAAATAAATAAAACATTAAAAAAAAATTTTTTTTTAAGAGAGTGGCTGGGGTGACCACCAGGGCCTCCTGAGGAAGAGGAAACACAGGCTACTGGTGCTCACTGTTCCTGCTACCCATGTATCAGAGTGTGTATGTATGTGTTTGTGTACTTGGCCATGTGGTTGTGTCTGTGGACGTGTGTGGAAGGGGGCACAGGAATATTATTTCATACTACTGTAATCGAGTGTCCCCAAGCCCATCTTGTTGTGGGGGTTAAAGTGCAGGTAAGCTCAGATGACCAATCCTATTCTCCCAAGTGAAGAGGTGGCTTCCTCAGTGTCCTGGTGGGCAGGTCGAGGGGAGAGACCTCTCTGGTGTCTGACCCACCACATCAAGACCTTCCCATCCCCCCCTCCCTGCTCTAGAAGTCCACCTTCCAAGGCTGTTCCCAGTCTGCTTCCTTCTGCGCCTTCGGGGTTTGCCATGAGGATGGCAGGTGAATCCCTGAGAATCTTCCTTGAGTCTCCCTTCCCGGCTGGAGTCCTCACTGAGTGAAAAGTTTGGTCTGTTGTGTGGGGGGACCCAGGAAGGGAGGCTGGAGAATACCTCCCCACCCCCCTTTTTGAGGTCCTGCCGCAGCTTGGAGAATGAGCGCTCTTGGCATCTCAGGCCAGTACTGCCTCTGGTGAACTGGGAACCGATTCCCAGGGACTAACCACCCCCCCCACCCCCCTCACCCCGTCTGGTTCTCTTGGCCTGAGCTGTTCCGCCGCCGTCCCTTGGCGGGGATGACAGCCTCCCCTCAGATCAGAGCCTTTCCTTCCCCCTCTAGCACACACATTCCACTTGCTTTGGACCCTTATGGGAAAAGCTGCGGGGGAATTCTAGCCAAGGATCAGGCCACAGACACCCCCCCCAACCTCACCAAGCCTCCAGAACGCCAGGAGGCAGGAGCCGGTGCGCTCGACGCTTGCAAAAACTGGGGCATCGCGGAGCGGCGACCCTACAGACCCGCAGCGCCCTGCACGAACCAGGGAGAGACGGGGACCCCTGGGTTCCCCGGGGTGGGGGGGCCTCCAAGGGCACCTGCCCAAGGCCACCCAGCGCGCGGCGGCCAGGGCGGCGGAACCGAGCAGGACCTCCCAGCCGTCGGAGGGGGCGGTGACCGCCGCGGGCCTTCCCACGGCTCGGCGTACGCGTCACCGCGGGGGCGAGGGGGCGCCAGGGCGCCAGGGGCTGCGGCGCAGGGGAGGGGCCTGGGAAAGG
>NW_027527936.1:118324-124556 GCF_008692635.1 Crocuta crocuta
GTAGCTGGCATCGCGGCGCGGAGACCTGGAGCCGGCGCTGGCCATGAAGCGGCCCAGGGAACCCAGCGGCTCTGACAGCGAGTCCGACGGACCCATCGACGTGGGCCGCGAGGGCGAGCTGAGGTGAGGGCCGGGATGGGGATACTGGGAGTGCCTGGACGGGTTCAGCGGGCCCAGGACTGGCCCTCCGTACGGCCTCAGGAGATGCAGGTGTGGGTGACGGCCTGCAGGTTTGAGTGGGTAGGGGGTGGGGATGGGAGGCGGGGACACGCGTGCAGCGTGGGCCGTGACACGCACGAGTGCCTGGATCTTCTGCGCTCTGGGCCATTCGGGGCCGAGGGTGTCAGGATGGAAGTGGAATTCAGGCTGGGAATGGCATGCCCAGTCCGTGATGGACATCCTGTCGAAGGGCCAGGTTGAGGCTATTGGAGGGGATTTCCTTGGAGATCTTAGGAAACCCTCATAGACTGTTGGTATCACACACCCCAGTCCAGAATCTGCCTGAGTAGGCAGAATAGCCATGCTTTCTCAATTCTACCCTAGTTTGCGTGTACTTTTCACATAGTACCCGAAATGCTTCCAGGGAGAAAGAAAATCTCCCTTTGAGCAAATTGGACTTCGGAATTAAGGTTTTGCTATTGAAGAAAATAAGAGCTGACTTGTCAGTGTCGGGGCAGAGACTCCAGTTCCAACACTCATTCTACTGCACACCCGGCTGCCAATGTCTTTCAGCTCTAAATATTCTGACTTGCTTCAAACTTGTAAAACAAACTGCACTTGTACATTTCTGCTACTTCCCCCAGTTCTGTGAACAATCTAAGCTTCGGTCTCCTCGTCGGCAAAATGGGTATAAACAACAGAACTGATCTCATGGGTTTATTGGGAAAATCAAATAAGATAGTGTATGTCATGGGCTTAGCACAGGGCTTTGTACATAGCAAATATTTAATTCGTGTCAGGCACTCAACATGTGATGCATGAGCAGAGCCCTGAAAGAGAAGCAGGGACTGAGTAGGAGTCTGCGGGCCTGGGTCATAGCCCCAAATCCTCCACCGATTCACCATGTGACCTCGGGCCATTATTTTCTATTTCTGAGCCCGGTTTCCTCATCAATAAAATAAAGGAGGACATGGAGCAGGAAAGAGAGAGGGCTATCTGCTCTCTCCCGGCTCATCCAAACCTGACTCTCAGAATAGATTTGAAAGGAGAAAGCTACCCTGGGGTGCCTGGGTAGCTCAGTCGGTTAAAATCAATGTCCTACTCTTTTTTTTTTTAATGTTTTATTTATTTCTAGGAGAGAGAGAGAAACAGCGTGAGCAGGGGAGGGTCAGAGAGAGAGGGAGTCACAGACTGAAACGGGCTCCAGGCTCTGAGCTGACAGTCAGCACAGAGCCCGACGCGGGGCTCGAACCCACGAACCGCGAGATCATGACCTAAGCGAAAGTCGGTCGCTTAACCGACTAAGCCACCCAGGCGCCCCTCAATGTCCTACTCTTGATTTTGGCTCAGGTCACCATCTCACAGTTCTGAGACTGAGCCCCCAGTTGGGCTCTGCAGAGTCTGCTTGAGATTCTCCCTCTGCCTCTCTCTCCCTCCCCCCATTGGCACGCCAGCAGGCTCTCAGGAAAGAAAGAAAGAAAGAAAGAAAAAGAAAGAAAGAGCGATTCAGTTCCTTCTTAGGGATGTTTGTGAGGGCATTTCATAGTTTCAATGACTCTAGTTTTCTGAGACCAGGATATCCTACCTCAATCACAAATCCTTGTAAAAGGCCACCAGCTTCCAAGTATTTATAACTTATAACAGGAGGTAAGGCAACAGATAACCCCCTTGCATCCTGTACATTAATTAGGTTTGGGGGTATATGATATAATTTCCTATCCAACTTATTAGCATTCTTAAGTTGTTTAGCAGAAGCTGCTATTTAGAGAAGCTGCTAGCAGCGGGGAAGGGCCCAGCCCCACATGCTGGTGGTGGAGGGGAGTCTCAAATTCAGTGTCATTGGGTCTTTATGAATCAGAGGGACGAAATCGATGCCAGAGAGCTGGCTCTGTCTTCCAAGAATTTGCAGCCTGACCAGTGATCTGCCAGGTCACACAAAGACCATGGACAGGATAGAAGACGAAAGGAGAGACAGCCTGTGGGCTGTGAGAACACCCAAGCAGGGAGGGGTCACTTACAACCAAAGGCATCAGGGAGGGCTTCTTGAAGGTGGTGGCATTTGGGCAGTGACATAAAGGATCCGTGGGTAGATTTTTCCTATACAGCATTTTGTCCTTTTAGCCAGAACCCCTTTTTAGACACTGTCTAGATTCTTAGAGGAGCAGACCCCCTCAGAGCAGAGAAAGCAGTTGGACATCTGGCAGAGGCTGACTTATAGACCCCTCTTTGTAGCACTCACCAAAGGGCCCTCCCCCCAGCAGACATCAATGCTTTAATTCAGGGAGTGCTGAACGATGCCTGCTGTGGCCCAGACCCTGGGCTGGGCATGGGGAGCCCAGATGTATCCTGCAGAGCCTCTGCCCTCAGGGAACTCTCAGAGAAGAAGAGCTTCATGTACAAAGAAAGCCAGATAAACTGGCAAGAGCCACGGGACTGGGGCAGCCAGCTTCCCCGGGGTCAGAGGCAGGGTGCAAATCCCCCACTCTCAGAGATGTGAGAATAAGGAGCAGGGTGGGTTCTATTGTCCCTGTGGGCATCTGCCTAGTGGTGACATCTTACCCCATATGAGAAAATCTCTCCTGTCTGAACCCAGACTCCTGACACATGTTGGGTCCCAACCGAGAGTATATAGCTCTCTCTCCCCACCCCACCCCTCCCCGTGAACATTCAATGAGTGCCTGTCATATGGCAGGCACTGGGTCAAGGTCTGTGGGTCTTTCCTGCATGATTTAAGGCACACAGTGGCCTTTGAAATTAGATAGACCCAAGTTTGATTCTCACCACCATTAACTTGGGCATTTCTGAACCTCTGCTTTCTCCCTTACAACACTGGTATGCTAATACCTACCTCACAGGGCGAGCCTTCGATGAGGTAATGTATCTAAAGTGCACAGCTCCCTGATTTGGCCCAAGTTGCTTCTGGAAAATGCTGCTCTCGAAGGAGTCACCATTTAGTTGGAGGGTGTCATGTTCAAGAGGCAGAACAGTCTAATGAGAAGACTAGAAGTCTGAAGGCTTGACTTGCGAGGCACAATTCTTAATTCTTTGTTGTCTCTGTCACTCCATCTATCAAATGAATATTTTTCCCAGTGTGAAGTAGCCCCAATACTACTTAATTCACAGGGCTGTTGTGCAGTACACGAGACAAGTGAATGTGGAATAATGTCTAGAACAAGGACTACTGGCTGCGTGACACACGTGAGGGAGGTGACACACATAAGGGGGTGACAATACTGGATTAAAAGCCAGTAGACTTGGCTCTAGTTCTGGAATTTCCTCTAATTTGCTGTGTGGCCTGGAACAGACCCTTCCCCTCTCAGGGATTCCTTATTTTACAAGGGGGCTCAGCTCTACCTGAAAACCCTTTGTTGGGGACTTTGTGATTCTGCCTTTGGTTGATGCAAAATGAGTGGGGTCACCTGCAAGGGTTCCGCAGGTTGAGCTCCCGAGGGGGGAACTGAGAATGAATTCTGAGGGCAGTCAGTACTGGCAGCCAGACCACCTTGAAAGCTGCCCCCCACATCCCCAAGAGACCGCCCCAGAAATCTGGCTCGGGACCATTCGAGGCCCATGGAGCAGATCTCGGTGGTCAGCATATCTTCTCTGGATCTGTGAAAATCTGCCTTATTTTCAGGCTCTCAGACAAGAAGCTCTCACACCTCCCCCCTGCCCCCCAATGTCAGGGCCAGATCACAGCCTGGAAGTGAGCTCTGGTTGAGCTCTTGGGAGCTTTAAGGATAAGGGGACTGGAGGGCTATTCAGACAGACAGGAAATGGGAATTAAGAGAGAAAACAATGCTGAATTTGGAGCCAGAAGACATGGATTCCCATGCTGGCTTTGCTCCTTAGCAGCTGCGTAGGCTGGGCAAGCTGCCTTTGGTTTCCAAGGCTCAGCATCCTCATCTGTAAAATGGGGCTTTTGTTAGGCTTGGAGGAGGGAAATATATGTAGTAAGGACAAGAAAACCGTGAAGTGAAGTTTGCCTGTGAGATATGGGAGTCAGAGGCGAGGGATAGAACTGCGGAGAACAAGTGACCAGAAGAGTGGAAAAAGGGATAGCAGAGCCACCATGCCCTGAAAGGGGTGCGTCAGCCTCTGACAGATGGTCCCTGAGGAGGGATCAGGCTGAGGGGTAGTGACGTGCGCAGCGCTAACCCAATACCCCTAGAGACTCCTTATCCAGCCTGGGGGGGACAAAGGCCATGTTTTAGTCTCCCTTGGCTCTTGAGGCTTGTCCTGAGTGTAGCTTTGCAAACAAGCTGCCCTTCAGATCTCAGGATCTGTCCATCGGAGCCCTGGACCCAGCTGCTGGGCCATCCCTCCCAGGAGCTTCACAGGCCTCTTACCGGCCCTTCTCATCCAGATGTTTGGATGGAGATATCCTTACCCAGATGTAGCTGGACAAAGCCAGGGACATGGCAGTGGGGTGTGATCAGTGTTGATGTGGACTCTCCTGCAACCTTGTTTCTCTCAGCAGTTGATGAAAATGATCTAACCTCTCATGCCAGGAGGGTAGTCACTCGGGCTGGCGCCTCCCTTGTGAGCCACAGAGGCGCCCGTCCCACAAAGGCCTAGGAGGTGGCTTTTCTGGTGTCGCTTCTCTGTTCCCCAGTGATGCCAAAGATGAGGGCGAGAGGAGGGAGCCCAGCCATGAGCTCTGCCCTGCTCCAAGCACTTTTGGGTACTGGGGCTACAATAGGAAATGAGACAGACGTGGTTCGTGACCTCAGGGAGCTTATGCACTTGGTGGAGAGATGGACATTAATCAAATAATCATACAAGCAAAAAACAAGAAATGGGCATACATGCTGTGAATGCAGGGTGCGAGGAGAGCAGGGGCTATCTGGTGGGAGGGAGGATGTCAAGAAGGCTCCTCCAGGAAGATGACATTTGAGTTGAGATCTGAACGGTGGGAGAAGATACGAGGCAGAGTGGCGTGGGCTTGGGGGGGGGGGGCAGAGTGCCCTAGAGAATTTTAGGCTGGGGAACAGTATGTGTAACCACAGGAACAAGTTAGTGCATCCACAGGCTGGAGCATATAGAGCAAAAGAAAGTTGAGTCTAGGAGGGGACAGGAGCCAGCTGGGCCACCTGAAAGATGGTGGCCTTGATCCTAAAAGCATTGAGAAGGACCTGAGGAGTTGTTGGGTTTTTTTTTTTTAAATGTTCATGTTTATTCATTTGAGAGAGAGAGAGGGAGGGAGAGAGAACCAGTGGGGGAGAGGCAGAGAGAGAGGGAGACACAGAATCAGAAGCAGGCTCCAGACTCTGAGCTGTCAACACAGAGTCCAATGTGGGGCTAGAACTCACAAATGGAGATCATGACCTGAGCCAAAGTCAGACACTTAACCGACTGAGCCACCCAGGCGCCCCAGCTGTATTTTAGACATGGAAAGGGCACGTTTGGATGAGGGGGTGAGGCCAGAAGAAGAATCAAAAGTGGTAGCCAGGTAGCCTTGCAGACCTGGGAGATGGGGGTCCAGGGGAGGCGGGGGGGAGGGGAATGACGGGGCAAGATCGTGGGTGCCCGTGCATATGTGTGGCATGTTGCATTTTGAAATGGCAGGGGAGTCACCTTGTCTAAAGTTATCTGTTGATCGGGCCCCCGCCACCCCGGGAGCTGAGCGTCTGGAGCTCTAGGCTGACCGCGCATCTAGGCCAGCCAGGGACTTGAATGGGGCCTCCAGGGTGTTGACCAAATGAATGGTCCTCAGTGTAGCTCCACGAATCCCCTCCATTTCAGAAGGACCTCGGAAGCAGGAAGCCGTTAGGAGGGCGAGCAGCGGGTTGCAGATTTCGATCAGTCTGGGCAGGAAAGACCCCCCGGGCTGAACCTCTTCCGGGTGATGGGACTCCCGGGGTGCGAGCAAACATCCATCCGGTGCCAGGTCTGCGGAGGGAGGCCTGACGCGGTGCGGGCGCGGGGCCTTTGGGGGAGGCCAAAGCGGCGTCCCGAAAGTCCGAAGGGGCCTGTGACCCAGATGCCGCCTCCCCCTCGCCTCGGCCGCGGTGCGTGGGAGGAGGCGGCAGCTGCCGGCGGGGCGGAGGGCGGCCGGCGGGCGCGCCCGGCCCGG
>NW_027527936.1:124873-138221 GCF_008692635.1 Crocuta crocuta
GCGAGGGGCGAGGGGCGAGGGGCGAGGGGGCAGGGGGGGAGGTGGAGAGCACAGCCCCCCGCGGCCCCAGCCGTCGCGCGGCCCTGGGGCAGGAAACCGAGCGCAGGGCCACTTGGCCGGAGGTGGGGGGTGGGGGTGCAACGGGCCCCCACCCACGCCTGCCCTGCTCCACTTCCCGGCTTGGGAACCCTCGGCCTCCTGGGAGACCACGGTCGCCTGGGAGGGGGCTGTGCCCGCCCACATCCCCGCCTTCTCCAAGGTCAGCCCGGGCCAGGGAGATGGTCCCTGAGCTCTGAAAAATCAGACTTTTTCTTCTTCTGCAGCCAGATGGCCAGGCCGCTGTCCACCCCTAGCCCTTCGCAGATGCAAGCTAGGAAGAAACGCCGAGGGGTGAGTGTCTGTCTCCGCAGAGTCGCCCGACAAATCTTTGCCCTGGGTCCCCAGGGGCCTGGTCCAGAGAACCGTGGTGGGAAACATCACCCCCATCCAGACTGCCCGAGTGCAAATTCTGGCTCTGCCAGTAGCTAGCTGAATGACTTTGGGTGAGCCACTTAACCTCTCTGTGCCTCACTTCTTCAACTGTGTAACTGAAAAAAATGATAGTGCCTACCCCAAAGGGCTGTTTTGAAGATTAAATGGATTAATATAACGCACTCAGAACAGCATGTGACACCCAGTTAGCCCTTATTATTTATTCCAGCCTTCCATCTCTGCTCTCTGAGCCCAGAATTTTCATTTCCTCTCTGTGTGCTGAGGGGTAGGGGATGGGGGTCAGAGAAGGAGGCTCCCTGGCTTGCTCTTGGCTGACCCCCAGCCCCCCTTCTCCCCCAGGATGCAGCTGTGCTTCTGCCCTGGGAGTCCTAAGACCTGGAATGTGGCAGAGACCAGCCCTGCCACTCTCTTAGGAAACCACTTCCTTCCAGCCCTCATCTTTATCTGTGAAATCGGGGTCATAATGTCTGCCCTGCTAGCAGTGTTCTGCTACCAGTCTGGTGAGATGAGAATGAGGTAGTGTGATTGGAGGGCCTTCCCGACTAGAAGCAATGCGTCTTCATGACCCAGCAACTGAAGAGGTAACCCTGACCTGCAGGAACCTCTGGGAACTGCTCCCGTGCTATGGCTCATGTCCCTGTTCTGACTGGTTGGTACCCTGCCGTACCAGTGGTTAAGCAATTTGACTATCACCCCGACAGACCAAGACGAGAGAGATCCGAGTTCTACTCCCAGCTTTGTACTTCCTTCCTGTGTGAACTTAAGCAAGTCAGTGCCCCTCTCTGAGCCTCAGTTTCCTCCTCCATAAAGTAAGAATAGATTTCCCTCCCTCACAATGTTTTAAATACGAGTCAGCGTCCGTTACAGCACTTTGGAAACTGGTAAAGTGGCTGCAGGTAAATTCTTGTCGTTTTTTAGATTATAGAGAAACGGCGCCGAGACCGTATCAACAGCAGCCTTTCTGAACTGCGACGCTTGGTCCCCACTGCCTTTGAGAAACAGGTATGTGACCTTCCTGGTTGTGCTAGAGGAAGTGCCATGCAGGTGGCAGATAAGGTCCATTTTTCATGGCATGTCTTACTGATTGGTAGCAGCTGCCTGCAGTGCTGGGGTTTTGTTTACTGATATCTGTCACTAGCCAGGGATAAGGGGAATGGAAAGTTATATTTACTGTGGTGTCTCAGATGTTTCGGCTCTGTGTCCGTCGTCCCATTGAAATGAATCCTCACAATGATCCCAGAGGGTAGGGATTATTATGCCCATGGCACAGGTTAAGGAAATTGAAGCACAGAGAGGTGAAGTAACTCGCACTAGATCACACAGCTAGTAGAGAGCAGAGCGGAATGGGAACACTGAACTGTGTGCTTCTAAAGCCCCCCCAGCCCTCTGCACTACTGACAGTTCCGGAGCTGTTTGAAAGTGGAACAGGCTGCTCGGGGAGCAAGCCCCCTGACAGTACACATGTGGACAGAGGAAGACTGCAGTGGGACAGTCAGACAGTTAAATCAATCACAGCCTGGAAGATTCTCTACCCTGTGCTCCAAGCATGATCATGGGTCACGTGCCTTTCTTCCTGCTGGTGAGAAGTCAGTCATTCCACAGACATTCACTCAAACTTGCACAGGTCCAGCTGTGACCTAGACCTGCTACCTGGCCTCAAGAACTTACATGGAGGGTCTGACGGTCAGCTTTCGCTTGGGAGATCAGGTGATGCTGGATGCTTAGGATTCATTCCTCAAGAGAGAGAATAGAGGAAGAACAAGTGTTGTGGCACTAAGATGCTGAGCTAGATCTTGGGCTGGGCTAGGAGGCAGATGGGCACGCAGGAGTGGCATTCTGGTGACGGTGCACTAAGTCATGGAGGTCACAGATGAGACCTCCCAGGGAAAGTGTGCCTAGCGAACGAGAAAAGGGAGCCAACACCCACAGGGCGATAGCCCCATTTTAACGGACCGGCAGAGCCAGGTGGAAGAAGATGCAAGAAAACAGGGTGTCATGGAAGTCAAGGGAAGTGGGGAGGTTTCAGGAGGGACGCTCAGCAGTGCGGTGGGCGGGCGGACTAAAATGAGAACTGAAGAGAATCTATTCTGCTGGGCACCTTGGCCAAAGCAGAAGCCTGAAGGCAGGCAGTGGTGGAGCCGGAGGAAGACCTTGAGCTGGTGAGGGCTGCTGACGCCGCGGGGAAGTGAGAGGTCAGCTGGACGCCTTCACACTTCTGTCTTCCGCGCACACAGGGCTCCTCCAAGCTGGAGAAGGCCGAGGTCCTGCAGATGACAGTGGATCACTTGAAAATGCTCCACGCCACCGGTGGGACAGGTACTGATGCTCTTCTCTCCCGGGAGTCATTCATGCAACAAATGTGCCGGGTCTAGGCCCTGGGGATCCACCGGTGAGCGAAGCAGACACAGTCCCTGCCCTCATGGAGTCCACAGTCGATGGTGGGGCTAAAGCAGGTGCAGGTGGAGCAGCCACAAAGCCTGTTTCTCTTCTTTCAGTGTCGCCCTCTCCACTTCCAGTGTCCCCACTTGTCCCAACCTTGTTCTCAACTCCACTCCTTCCGGCCTTAGCCCTTGAAAGAGCCCTTCTACACAGACTATACCCATGGCTTCCCCGCCTTACTCCTCACCCTCCTTACGCATTAGCCTGAACGAACTCGTTCTCACTGGGATCCCAGTTGAAACCCTTGGGAGGGGTCTGCCTGAGATTTTTGGCCACTGGTGTGCCTTCTGGGCTAGTGCTGGGGTGATACTGTGTCCTTAGCGGTGCTGGGATCATATGTCATGCTCACAGTTCAAGGTCAATCGTGGGATTGTGTGGTAGCATACAATCGTAACTCATTCCTTTATTTTGAGCGGGTGCATTACAGTGAAGTCATGGAACTGTGGCTTTCAAAAGACTACGCTTCACTGTATATTTTGGTGATTTCACAACTGAGAAATCGTGAAAGCTCCACAGACCTTGACCATAAGAACCTAAGTCCTAAGACCTTAACTTGCTACTTTTGGAGGGAACAATTGCATTTTAAGTGACCCAGCCTGGTGCTTGTCAAGCTTCAGTGAACCGCACTATCATCTGGGGACAGGCAGCCCTGGGGCACACCCCAGAGATTCTGAGCCAGGAGGTCTGGCCTGGAGGTTAGGAATTTGCAAGTGTAGCAAGCACGCCTGATGACCCTGAGGCAGGTGGTCACTTCAAGAATTTCTGCCAGAGGAATGCGTGGCCAACAGTGAAAACTCCTGATTCCAATCAACCAGCTGGGGAGATATTTCAAACTAGATTTATGGTTACCCCATTAAAAGAAAAATAGTGACTAATATTTGGGGCAGCATTTTGTAATTTCAAAATGCCTTCACCGTTGTTATCTCACTCGATTCTCACAAGAATCTTGAGGCTGGGGGTTGTTGTCATCATTTTCTAGCTGAGGGCTCATGGGAAGACAGAGATGTGGCTTAGACACTAGCTTTGCATTAGAATCCCGAACTGAGTTGATTCAAATCCCATGAATTGTGAGTTTGGGTCTATTACTTGCCAGCTCTATGACCTTGAACAAGTGATTTGGCTTCTCTATTCCTCAGTTTCTCATCTCTGAAATGGGAATAATGATAGGGTTTTCTGAGGAGTAAATCAGATCATGCAAATTAAGTACTCAGCCATGAACCAAGGACCTGATATTTGCTGCCATAGTCATGAGGCCAGTGCTCGCAGAGGCTGTTCTGTCTTTGTATAGAAGGTGGGTGAGAGCGGGGCAGGTATTGTATAGAAGGCAGTGAGAATTCCATACCTCTGTGGGCAGTTCAGCTGGTTGGACCTTACTGAAACCAGCCAAAGAGAGGGTCCCAGCCTGATGGCAGCAGCTGAGGACCAGATCAGGGTCCTACCTTCCTGACAGCCCTTCAGGCCAGAGGACACACTCAAATGCCCACAGTGGCCAAACCAGTAATATTCCCTTGACCCTTGAGCAACACAGGTTTGAATAGTGAAGGTCATATGCAGAGTTTTTGAAGTAAATGTGTTAGAAAAATTTTTGGAGATTTGCAACAGTTTGGGAAAAAAATTGCAGATGCACCCCGTAGCCTAGAAATATTGGGAAAGAATAAGAAAAAGTTAGGTATGTCATGAATGCATACAATAAATGAAGATGCTAGTCTGTTTTATCATTCACGACCATAAAATATATACACGTTCAGACTTATCAAAACTTTCTCATACAAATACTTACAGACCACACGTGCAGTGGAGAGAAATGTGAATGGAAAGATGCACTATAATCTTGACTGCATAAAATTAGCTGTAGTGTATGCACACCGTGCTACTGTAATAATTTCCTAGCTACTTCCTGCTCCTCCTGCCCTGAGCTCAAGTGTTGCAAGTTATTTGCTTAGGACTTCATGTGACACTAATCATCTCCGCGTGAGCAGTTCGTCTCTCCAGTGAATTGCTATCACAGAAAAAGTTATCCCTGGTGGTTCTCACTTTAGTAGTTTCTGAGGAGTCAAAAGTTTGCTCAGTTTTCGACTACCCTGGGGGAGGATCAGTGCCCCTAACCCCATGTTGTTCAAGGCTCAAGTGTAAATGATGGCTGACTTTGAATTCATTGACTGTTTCTGCGCACCACCGCATTTAATGTCACCCTCACAGCCCTGTGCAGCAGGTATTACCATCTGCCCATTTTACAGCCCCGGAAATTGAGGCTTAGAGAGATTAAGAGGCTTGTCCACAGTCAGGCAGCTAGTTAAGTGGAAACGTTGAGGTCCAAATGCCTCAGGCTTCATTGTGACATCATGCTGCCTTCTCTGAGGAGTCCCCCAGCTCTGATAGCCGCTGCCGCCACCTCCCAGCATCCGCCCCCACCAGCAGGCAATGGTGTTCTACACCTCTGCGTGCACAGGCTTGTCACACCTGGCAAGTGTCCACTTAAATGACATAATCTCAGTCGCGAAGTTTCTTCTCTGTGTTAATCGTGAATTGCGATGAAAACAGTACTCTGCATTTTATCCTGCTTCACAGTTCAGTGGACTCATGTGGTCCTCACAACACATCCCAGATACCCCAGGAAGGGTGATTATTCCCACTTCCCAGCTGTGGGGACCAGGGCTCAGAGAGGTGAGGTGACATGCGCAAGGTCACATGGGACCGACCCCGGGATCAGCACTCGTCCCCCGCCTGGTACGCCCTCACCACGCCTCACTTTGCAGGATTCTTTGATGCCCGAGCCCTGGCAGTTGACTTCCGGAGCATCGGTTTTCGGGAGTGCCTCACCGAGGTCATCAGGTACCTGGGGGTCCTGGAAGGGCCGAGCAGCCGTGCAGACCCTGTCCGGATTCGTCTTCTCTCACACCTCAACAGCTACGCAGCTGAGATGGAGCCTTCTCCCATGCCCGCTGGCCCCCTGGCCTTCCCTGCCTGGCCCTGGTCCTTCTTCCATAGCTGTCCAGGGCTGTCGGGCCCCGGCAACCAGCTCACCATCCTGGGAAGAGTGCCCGGTCCCATCCTCCCCAGCACCTCCTCTCTTGTTTACCCCATCCCCCCCCTCCCCACCACTCCCGTNGCCCAGTCGAGGGGCATCTTCCACCCGGAGGGCCCGCCCCCTGGAGAGGCCCGCCGCCCCCCTCCCCGTGGCCCCTAGCATCAGGGCTGCCAGGAGCAGCCACATGGCACCCCTCATGCGATCTTCTTCCCCGGCGCTCCCTGGCATCATGGGGTCCCCTGCTTATGTGGGTGTTCCTGCCCCCAGGCCTTCTTCCCCAGGGGCTGCTGTGCTCTGCCACTCCTGGGTCTCTGAAATCACTGAAATCGGGGCTTTCTGAGCTGGCTTCTCCCCAGGAGCGAGGAGGGTTCCTTTTCCAGGAGCTGTAAAAACAGTGCTGTCGTCTGCCCCGCTTCCTGGCCTGCCTCACCTATCTCTGAAGGCCCCTTCCTCCTCTGGCCCGTCTCCCCTCCTCACTGCCCGTCCACCCAGCTCTCCCGGAGCTGTCGTGATCTCAGAGGCCTAGTGTCATTTCTTACCTGGACAAATAAGTCGTGGGAGGGCCCCCACTAGCTTTGCCCAGACTCTTTCCTGTCCCCCCTGCACACAGGGGGCAGCAGGCATGATCTAAGGTCTGGGAGCAAAGCTTTCACCTAAAAGGCACAGTGGCCTCAGGCAGGCTGCTTGCCTAGAGAGATCAGACCCCAGCCAGAGCAGTGACTGACGGGTGCAGCCTTCCCGGGCCCCAGCGCCAGGACGTAGTGTCTGCCTTGCTTCTGGCGACAGTAACTGAGCAGGGGCCCCAAAGCTGTCTCCGGAGAACCCCTGCCCACCCCATTGCAGTGAACCACAGGACAGCCCCCCCATCCACCACAGCCAAGGCCTGGGGATTAGGGGCCCAGCAGGGCCTGCTCGGACCGCCTTCCCCACTGCAGATACCTACCCTCCAGCTACCCCACGCTTCCCTGCACAGAGCTGGGAGGGGTCTGGCCAGCAATAGGACTCCAACAAAACAGGGGCGGCGCCCCCAGACAAGAGCCAGGACGAGCAAAGAGAACCCAGCTCCTGGCCGCTCGCACCGTCACCAGCCTCCAGATGTGTGGTCCCTGCTGGGTGCACAGTGTGGAAGGTCATGTTCCCATGTGATGGCGCCCAGAGAGGAACCCTCTTGGGATTCAGCGCCAGACGTTTGTGCCGCCTGGTTTGTATCCGGCTCACAGAGCCCAGACCGTGGGGACAGCCAAGGGCCATCAGGCTGGACAAAAATAACTGCAAGGAGGGGCGAGAGGAGGGACGGTCAGAGGCGGCTCGGCCCTTCAAGGTCACACGGTGGGTCAAGGGCCTGAGATCCTGTTCACCCAGGATTCCGCGCAGCTGGCTCTGCTCAGAGGCCATTTCATTACCCAGCTCTGCTCGGGCCACTTTTCCCCTAACAGAGGGCACAAATGGCCTGGTGGTGTCCCAGTCGAACAGCAGAGACTGAGCAAGATTAGGGCAGACCCAGGACTGACAGATGGACCAGTACTGCCAGACCAGTTGTAAGAATGTAGAACCACTTCTGTGCTTGTTGGCAAATGTTCACTTCCCCTGAGTGCCTTTAAGTGGCCCCCTGCCCGGGGCTCCCGCAGGACCCCATTACGGTTAATGCCTGGCAGACCCAAGGCTATGGGGTCCTCCAGCTGGCAATTCCTTGGTGCTTATTCACACTGGTTATTAAATACTTGCTTCGAATGTCACCCCCGGGAAGATTCTTTCACCGCCACTCTTTGACGGGACTACCCTCCCCAGAGACTAAATTGAGGAGATCCTTGGGCTCAGAAGTAGAGTTTGCTAAAACCCTGGGGGAGAGGGCCCTTTCAGAGAAGTAGGGCAGGGGGCAGAGATCATTTAAATGACCCAGAAATCCCTTTTGAAAAAGGCAAATTCCTCAAGAAGGCAAGAAGAGCTGAAGGGTTCTTTCAGTCCTCAGCGTTAGTCTGATCAGATCTCTGTCCTCCCGGATGGCATCTGAGATGTGTAGCAGTGGGCGAGAGGGCGTCGTTTTAAGGAGGGGGTCGCTGGCCTAGAGTGCTCCTGAGGGAGACAGACAGGGAGGGCAGGGTGGTCGGCAGGCTCCCAGGAGTGGGGAGCGGGGGACAGAAAGCAGAGCCCAACTTGTCCTTTCTCACAGAGGACAGGAGGGGCTGCTCCTGCTCCGAGGCTCCCTTCTTCCCCTCCTCGTCTCCCTGGCTATCCCAGCTGGTGGCTCACTGTTCCCTTGATGTCAGGTCAGTGCCGCAATCCTGCAGTTTGGCAGCTTGACAGCCCGAGAATATGGAAAGCCCGTTTCACATTTCCAGTCCCCAACTCCAGAAGAGTCTGTTGACACCGTCGAATGAGATGGAAACGGCCCAGAACTTTCAGCATCTGAGTTGACCTTGGGTTCAATCTCCCCTGAGAGATGGGGGTGGGGGAGAATGGTGACCATGTATTTGTTTTCAGGGTTGAGGACTTGTATCTTTTGTTTCTATCCCCAACCCTTTCTGGTGTCCCCAACTCCTACCCCATTGCTGGGGCTGTTGCAGGCATCCAATAAAGTTGTTTTCGTTCTTCTAAAAACCTCTGAAAGATTTCACTTCTTAAGATCTCTGGGGTCAGTCCTCTTCTCCTTGAACCTGCAGCCGTCACCCTGGTGTGACCACTTCACCTGTCCCCAGATCACTGCCCTCCACAAGATCACCTTGCTTCTCTCTTGCTTTGTCACTCCGTTCAAGGCAACCAGAGAGAGCTCTCAACACGCAAATTGTGTCATACCAACTCTGATGTAAAACTCTGGCTCGATTACCCTATTCTTCCAAAGATAAAACCCAGGCTCTTCCTCTTCAGTCCCAACCCGATTTCTAGCCAGTTCTGATATTGCTCACTGTGTTTCTGCCACCCTGGCTTTCCTTCCTTTTCTCAACATTTCAACCTGTTCCCACCTCCAGGACTTTGCATATGCTGTTCCCTTGCTCCAAATGCTCTTCCCCTACCTTTGTCATGGCTGAGCTTTTTATGCCCTCAAGCTTTGTCTTCATCCCACCTCCTCAGAGAAGGCTTCCCTGACTGCTGTGCTTGAGTAGGTAGTTCATCTATCTCAAAGTCCCTTATTCTTCCCCTTCGTAGGACACTTGCTGTTGCACATCATGTTTACTTCTTGTTGACCGTCTCCCCCACCAGCATATAAGCTCCGTGAGGCCAGAGACCACGTGTGGTTTGCTCTCCACCCTGTATCTGGTGCCACGCACAGTACCTGGTTCTAAGTCGGTGTTTGATAAATAGCTGTTGAATAAATGAACTGGAGAGGTGAGGAATCTTCCAGACTCAAGCTGCTCGATGGTACGGGCCCCTGTAGGGGTGAACTCCCCGCTGGCCGACTTTGTGGGGAGGCTGGAGAGCAAAGCGAGAGACAGGGCCAAGGTACTGGAAGTTCTGGCAAATGGGGAGAAGGCTTGGGCCAAAGAAAAGTGCACTCGCTCTGGAGCACGCGCTGACAGCTGAGAACAGGCTGGCGCCCCTGCCAGCAGGTATCGCGCTCCACTCTTGCCCTGATGGATTTGGCTTGCAGTAACTCTAACAAACATTTGCAGGGGTCTGCTCCGTGCCAGGCCAGGCGTGGCGGAGCCAGGGGGGATGGGGACAGTCGCCCTGAGGGCGCGTGCCCTCCTTCTAATGACAGTTTGGTGAGGGGGGAGTGGAGCGAGGCCTGATGAGAAAGCTGAGGGGACACGGAGGGGATGTCTGCCTCTGCCTAGGGTGGGGAGGGGACAGCTGAGAGGAAGGCTTCCTGAGGGATGACGGGAGGAGGCATTTCACCAGCCCAGAGAACCCGTGTGCAAAGGCCTGGAGGCGGCACCAGGTGCCCTGCAAGTTCGGTCTAAGTTGAGCGCAGCATTCAGTGATGGAGGGAAGGCACACTAGCCTGGTCGCTGGAGCCTGACTTCCTGGGTTCAGGCTTCACCTCTGTCACTTATCAGGCTTGTGGTCTTGGGCAAGTTACTTAACACCCCTAAACCCCAACTTCCTCATCGATCAAATAGGGATGACGCAGTAATGGCCATTAACTGATTTTACCTACACCCTGTGAGGATGCTTTTCTTGGAACGTTCCCATTTTAGATGAGACAACTAAGCCAAGACACCATCTCCTGAAGTTAGGGGAAAGCGAACGGGGCAGCACACATAAAGCCCTTGGTCCAGAGCTTGTGCCGCATGAAACACTCAGTCTTAGTCATGAGTGTCATTAATGGAAACAGTCTGGATCCAAATTGGGGGGAACCCTGGGGGCCATGCAGAGTTTGGGCTTTAGCTTATAGGCAATACAAGCCATGGAAGGTTCTGCAGATCAATGCCAAGGTCAATGCCAAGGTCAGAGCCATTTAAGAAAGTCCTGCTTGAGGGAGTGCCTGTGTGGCTCAGTCAGCTAAGAGTCCAACTCTTGATTTCGGCTCAGGTCATAATCTCATGGTTTGTGAGTTTGAAACCCAAGTCAGTCTCTGTGCTAACAGCACAGAGCCTGCTTGGGAATCTCTTTCTCTCCTCCCCTCCCCTGCTCACATGTACTCACGTGCTCGCTCTCTCTCAAAATAAAGAAATAAACTTAAAAAAGAAAGTCAGTCCTGCTTGGGGTAGTGACTGGGAGAAGGAGTTTCCAGATTCAATCTACCTATTCATTGGAAACACCTAGATGCTTTTAATTTTTTTATTTGAGAGAGAGAAAGAGATAGTGGGGGAGAGGGATGGAGGAGAGAGAGAGAGAATCCCAAGCAGGCTCCACACCCAGCACAGAGCCTGTTGTGGGGCTTGATCCCATCACCCTGAGATCATGTTGAGGTGAAATCAAGAGTCGGACACTCAACTGACTGAGCTACACAGGTGCCACTGCCCCCAGATGAAGATTTAACCTTGGTGCAGCAGAGCCCCGACATCCAGTAAGGAGGTGGGAGAAAGAGTTGGGATTTCTTGGCTAGTCAACATAAATTTCCATTAAGTAGGTGAGCTGGACTCCACCTTGTCAGTCTGGAAAGGACTGACACTTTCTGAGAAGCAAAGTAGAAACGAATTTCCCCAAGGGCATCTCTGTCCTCCAACTGCCTCCTAGGTCCTGGCCCATAGTAGCTGCATAAGAAACATTTTGTGTGGGAAGCTTTGGGGATTTAGAATTCATTTAGGAGACACTGAGTATTTTTTTGACCTTGTGGAAAACTCAAGACATTAGCTTCCTTCCCTCCTTCCTGGGGAAAGAGGGTGGGAAGAATCAGGCCCAGATATCAGCTGATGGCATTAATAACAATAAACATTTTTGAGCACTTGATTTACATTATCTCATGTAATCCTCCTATAGCCCTGGGAATAAAGTATTATTATCCCCATTTTACAGAAGAGGCAATTGAAATTCAATTTGTTAGTGAAAAGCACCCAAAATTTACAACACTAATCAATGTGCTAGCCAAAGTGAAAACATTGGTCTGTTGATTCAGTCTTACCCAGTGGAGTGCCCTGCTTCCTTCCCAGGCTGCCTCCTGTCATATAAAGCCTATGACAATCAGTGACAGATTGTCTTAAGAACTGGTGGGCTAGACTATTATGTTAGCCTGAGAAACCTTTAGCCCATCATGCTTTTCTCTCTATGCTAGTGGGAGTAAGGCTTGACTGCTGTAACAAAAAGGCCCAGCTATAACACAGTGGATGAAAGAAGATAGAAGTTTCTTTCTCTTTTAAAACATGTTAACTTTTTTTGAGAGAGAGAGAGAGTACACGTGTCTAAGGTGGGGAAAGGCAGAGAGGGAGAGAGAGAATCCCAAGCAGTCTCCACGCTGTCAGCACAGAGCCTGATATAGGGCTAGATCCCACGAACCTCAAGGTCATGACCTGATCCGAAATCAAGAGTCAGATGCTCAACCAACTGAGCCACCCAGGTGCCCTAGAAGTATATTTGTTTCTTATGTAACTGCCTGGTGGGTGTTCCAAGTCAGCAAGAAGCTCTGCTCGATGCAGACATTCTAGAAGCCAGATTCCTTTCCATTTTGCTCCCTGCCACCCCCTATGGCATTGTGCCTACATGGTTGAAGCTAGGTCTCCATGGGCGGAAGCCAGCAGGAAAGGAACAAGAGCCTGGTAGAGGCATGATGCGTCTTAAACCCAAGACCCAGGAGTAGCACGTGTATGTATGTCCATCCACTGGGTGAGAACTTTGGCGAGAACTTTGGTGGTTGGCCACATCGAACTGCAAAGGAGGCCAGGAAATGCATTTTAGCCGTGTTCTCTGAAATAGGTGTGAATGGGTGTTGGCCGGTAGCCTCTATCAGCTGGTCCTTACCTTCCAGCCTGGGAAGTTGAGACGAAAGGGGGAATCAGAGCCACTGTGACTGACTGCTGTGTGTGCACACATGCACATACACACAATCCAGGGGTCAATTAATTTTGAGTTTAAGGAACCTGATATAGGGGCTCCACCTACCATTCTCTGATCCCACAGGGGTAGGTTGGCCACCCTCAAATGGAATTGTGTCTGCACTGGGCGCAACTCTCTGGAGAACTCCCTCAGAAAACATAATGTAAGACCAGGAGGGCTGGTTGCCAGTGGGCCGCAGCAACCAATGATCGGTGTCACCTGGAGGGATTATGTGTCACAGTGTCACCATCCCGGCTCCCCACTGGGGAGGAGGCACTATAGATGTTCACACCTTCCCTGACCCAGACGGGCTCTCTTGCTTGCTTGCTTCTCTGACTGCCTGGGACATGGCCTACCGGGGACTTCGGTGAAAGGCCCACCACACAGGGCTGCGAGTTCTGTTTGTGGGACTTGAGTCTCTCATGAACAGGGCTACTGAGATGGCCCTCGTGAATTACTTCACAGTGGCGGGTGGAAAGGGGCCAGGCATTGGGTTTCCAAAGACCCCAGGTCTCAGGACTTTATATTTTTTAACCTCTTGTCAGAGTAAAAAAAGAAGCAAGAGTGTCATTCAGCCCATGAATCTTAGAAAGCTGGCTGGCCGACCTATTCTCCCCTGAGTCCTGGGGCCATTTTAAAGTCAGGGTTGACTCAGGTCTTTGGGCAAGACCTGGGTTGCCCTGCTCTGTTCAAAGAAGTGCAGTGTGTAACTCCTCAGTCCAGGCACCTAGATGTCTTGTTGGAGCCTCTGTAAAATAATGAACAACTCCAGCAACACTAAGAGGAACCAGTCAACAAGAAGGAAAAGTAATAATGCTCTATATCGTACAGCATGTTACATTTCAAGTGCCTCTGAGGGTATTATCTCACTCACACCTCTTGACAATCTGGTCAAGGGAGACAGGACAGGAATTATCTCTGTAATGCAGATGAGAAACCCAGTCACATTAAGGGGTAAAATAATTTGCCACCCTCCCC
>NW_027527936.1:138667-161994 GCF_008692635.1 Crocuta crocuta
CGCCGGGGCACCTGGGTGGTTCAGTTGGTTAAATGTCTGACTTAGGCTCAGGTCTCATGGTTTGTGGGTTCGAGTCCCGCATCAGGCTCTGTGCTGACAGCGCAGAGCCTGGAGACTGCTATGAGTTCTGTGTCTCCTTCTCTCCCCCTCTGCCACTCATGCTCTGTCTCTGTCTCTCAAAAATAAATAAACATTAAAACAAATTTTTTAATAATAAATAAAATAATAGAAAAAGCAGAAAAATAGTAAATGGCAAAGCTTATTTGGACAGTAGTAGAAAGCCATGGATCATAAGCAGGTATACAAGTCACATAACATTATCCAGTCATTACTGAGCACTAACACAGTACCAAGTGCCTCACATGTGGGGTCTGAGTCTGGCTGCACAAACCCACAGTTTGGGTTTTGTTTCTATTATTATTTCCATTGCATAGGTGAGGAAACAAGCTCAGAGAGATTGAGTAACTTGTTCAAGGTCAGACAGCTGTTAGGTGGCAGAGCTCTCACCTGCCAAGTTCAACAGCCTACTAAGTGATCTGTCTTCTATGTCCACCCTTTCCACGGATCAGAGGAGGAGGTACCCAAGCCTCCGCAATAGCTCCTGGCTTACACCTCAAAGCTTTGGCCTTGGACCCATCTGTGTCAACTCAACCACCCCTCAGGGCATAGAAACCAGCTCTGTCTGCTTCCTTAATGACACGTAGGGGGTACTGACTATGTGCCAAGTGCTCATCTAGGTTCTGGGATACAGCAGTAAACAAAACAAATCCCCAGATTCATGGAGGCAGATGATAAACACCTAGCCAAATACATATATAGATGGAATGCTTGATGGGAAAGAGGATGAGGTGAATGAGATGGGGAAAGGTGCTATTTTACATAGGATGGACAAGGAAGGCCAGAGGGAGCAGTTTGAACTGACACTAAGGGAGGAAGGACGGAAGGGAAGACGGGGGAAGGCGGGGGAGGGAGCCGTGAAACTATCAGAGAAGAAGGTTTCCTAGGCAGGGAGGGTCAAAGGCTAATCCCAGAGGCCAGTATAGCTAGGGTTAGACAGCAAGGGGGAGAGCAGGAGATAAAGTCTGAGAGGGGTGGGGGACAGGTCATGAAAGGGTGTTGGATTTCACTCTGAGTCAGGAAGGCATAGGAGGCTTAAGTGTGCAGGAAGTGCCCAGGACACTCACGATCTGGTGTAAGTATTAGGAATCATGATGTGAAGGATAGACAGCAAGGGACAGGGGAGGGAGCAGGGAGGCTGTGTAAACCCCTTGGATTCCAGTGACCTCAACTGCCCAAACCCACAGAACCCACCATCACCAAAAATGGCTCCTCTAGAGAATCCTGTTTTCAAATATTCCATTCTCCAGCCTCCAAGTGCTCTCCTTCAAGCTCCCCCATCAGCCTTCCCATGGCAAAAATTCTCCAACCTTGGGGTGCCTGGGTGGCTTAGTCTATTAAGCATCTGACTCTTGATTTTGGTTCAGGTCATGATCTCATGGTTCATGAGTTCAAGCCCTGCATCGGGCTCTGCTGACAGTGAGGAGTCTGCTTCAGATCCTCTGTCGCCCTCTCTCTCTGCTCCTCCCCTGCATGCGTACTCTCTCTCTCTTTCTCAAAATAAATAAATACACTTAAAAAAAACAAAACCCCTCCAACCTCAAGGAGCTCTTCAAATCATTGACCCCACTACCCCCTCCCAGCCATTGATCACCTCCTGGTTCCACTTCCTTCCTTATTTTGCTCTAACTTCTCCCGCCATTGCAGTCACCAGGTGTGGGGACAGACTTTATAGTGGTCCCGATGACCCCCACCTCCTGGTGTCCATACCCTTGCATAATCCCCTCCACAGATGCAGGCAGAACCTGTGACTTGGTTCTAATCAATAGACTATGGCAAATGTGAGGGATGCCATCCCCATGGTTAAGCTATATCTTATAGCTTAAGATATGGCCAAGGTGATGGGCTGTCCCCCACTCCTCCACGATTACCTTATTTTATATAAGGCTCTGTCTCTCTCTGCAGGAGAAGCCCACGTGGTGAGGCACTGTAGTGGCCTCTGGGGCCACAGGGGCAGGCTCCAACAGACAGCGAAAAGCCAGGGCCCCATCAGCACAAGGAAGCGAATTCTGCCAGCCCGTGAATGAGTTTGAGAGCGGATTTTCCCTCAGTCAAGCCTCCAGATGAACCTAGCCAACACCATGATCGTAATCTTGTAAGACCCTGAGCAGAGGACCCATCTGAGCCATGCACAGAAAATGTGTGGTAATTGTTACATGGCAATAGATAATATACCAACAAGACCTGAATCTTGGTTACAACCAACTTCCTCCCTGTTCTATTCCTGCTGGAAAAGAGTCATTCAACCAACTAGAAAAGCCATTGGTCTTATTTATTCATAATCAGACATTTCACCCTGCCTCTCCACCAGCTGGCTCTCCAGTTTTCTACAATAACCACATTATCCCTGGCCTTTCTCCTCACAACCCGTTCCCCTTCCCATTCCATTCTCAGAAGGTGATCCTGCTTCATTCCTCATGTTGAATATGGAGGTTTTAGTGACCTTGAGAATACTATTCTTTCCTTCCTTCCTTCCTTCCTTCCTTCCTTCCTTCCTTTCTTTCTTTCTTTCTTTCTTTCTTTCTTTCTTTCTTTCTTTTTCTTGAGAATAGTATTATTTTCTAAGAGCAACAGAATCGAGGCATAATTTACATGCAATAAACTTCACCAATTTTAAATGGACAATGTGATGACTCTTGACAATGTACATACTCATGTCATCAAAATTGTGGTATAGAACATTTGTCACCCCAAAAGTTCCCTCCCACCCCTTGGCAGTCGATCACCTTGCACTATGCCAGCCCCTGGCAAACACTGATCTGCTTTCCGTTGGAGCCTGGCTTCCTTCACTTTGCCTCTGGTTTAGAGATCCATCAGTTTCCGTGAATCAGTTGTCCCTCCTGTTTTTTACTGCTGACTAGTATTTCATTGTATGGACGTACCACAGTTTGTTGATCTATTTATTCATCTGTGATGGTCATTTGGGTGGTTTCCTGAAGGTGTTTTTTATTTTTTTATTTTTTTTAATGTTTATTTATTTTCGAGAGACAGAGAGACAGAGTGCAAGTGGGGGAGGGTCAGAGAGAGAGGGGGAGACACAGAATCTGAAGCAGGCTCCAGGCTCTGAGCTGTCAGCACAGAGCCCGATGTGGGGCTCGAACCCAAAGCTGTGAGATCATGACCTGAGCCGAAGTTGGACGCTTAACCAACCGAGCCACCCAGGCACCCCCTGAAGGTGGTTTTTGAACACAGAAAGTTTATTTTTGGAGTCCACAATTTGTTTCTATCATTAAAATTACTGAATCAAAACACTAGTTTTCTCTTAAGTTTTAAATAACTCAACTTAGAAATCTTGTTTCAAGGGGGTGCCTGGGTGGCTCAGTCAATTAAGTGTCTGACTTTTGATTTTGTTTGTGAGTTCAAGCCTCAAGTTGGGCTCCACACTGACAAAGTGGAGCCTGCTTGAGATTCTCTCTCCCTCTCTCTCTGCCCCTCCTCCCTTCAAATTAAATAAATAAACTTAAAAAAAAAAAAGAAATCTTGTTTGAAGATCTAACAGATTTGGAGCGCCTGGGTGTCTCAGTTGGTTAAGTGTCTGACTCTTGATCTCAGCTCAGGTCTTGATCTCAGGATTATGAGTTCAAGCTCCATGTTGGGCTCTGCGCTCAGTGTGAAGCCTACTTTAAAAAATTAATTTAAAAATATCTAGCAGATGTTATCAAATACTTCAAATGGACCTTTAACAAATTTGTGTCTTCAAATATTTTATTAAAACATTTTTTAATGTTTACTTTTGAGAGAGAGACAGACAGACAGAACATGAGGAGCAGGGGAGGGGCAGGGAGAGGGTGGAACACAGAAATCTGAAGTAGGCTCCAGACTCTAAACCATCAGCACTGAGACTGATGTGGGACTCAAACCCACAGACCGTGAGATCATGACCTGAGCCAAAGTCAGACGCTTAACCAACTGAGCCACCCAAGTGCCCCTGTCTTCAAATATTTTAAAGTGCATTTATAGATGAATAGATTTCCAGCATCTCACTTATCTGATAAAAACAAAAGTTTCCTGAGGATTTAGATCATTCTTGTAAATCTAATAAATCCAACCTATAAATATCGTGAACTTAATTTATCTTAAAAATCTATTTATATAGGGGCGCCTGGGTGGCTCAGTCGGTTAAGCGTCCGACTTCAGCTCAGGTCATGATCTCACAGTTTGTGGGTTCAAGCCCCATACTGGGCTCTGTGCTGACAGCTCCGAGCCTGGAGTCTGCTTCAGATCCTGTGTCTCCCTCTTATTCTGCCCCTCCCCCGCTCATGCTCTGTTGGATTCAGGCAGAACTGAAAGCATCTCACTCAACCCTGAGACTCTCAGGGAGCTGTAGGGTGCTGCGACTGGTATCTGCAGATAGGCTAGGAAGGACCAATATCTGGCGCATGAACAGTCACTTCCCGATCCTGTTCCCTTTACAGACATTGCTAATCAATTGCTGCATCCCTTCCCTGTTAAGACAGCGCTACCCAGAGCAAAAGCAAATTAACTGAGGTTGGCACGAGAGCTAAAACCCGTGTGCCTTCCTTGGACTAACTGTCACCAGCTCTTGTGAGAGAACGAGGCCGTCCACTCGGCGTTCACTCAGGGCGGTGTTAACGGGTAACCAGGTTTGGGATTTTCCAGGCTGGTTCCTGTTTTCTGTGAAAACTGCGACCTGCACATGAGGACCAGTGCAGAGAACAGGGTGGAAGAGGTGTAGGATTACCCCCTGCCCCGGCTGCGACCGGCGTGGGGAGCCACAGCAGGCTCCAGGACATAGCCCATGGTGAGGTGCGGAGGGGAGCACACAGGCCCAGGCGGCGGGCGGCCGGCCTCTCTGTGTGGTCGCGGGCCAGGCCCCTGCAAGCTGCCAAATGTACGTCTCAGCCCAGGCCCCCGAAGTCCAGATGTGGACACCCAACGGCCAAGTCTCTAAGAGGCATCCAAAACTAACATGTCTGAAACCAGACTCCTGATTCCCAGCGCCCTCCCTGACACACTCCTCCCCAAAACCTCGGGGTCCGGGAAAGGACAGCTCTGCCTTTCTAGCTGCTCAGTCTGAAGGTCCCAAGGTTGAGGTTGTCCTTGACACCTAATTCCCTCACAGCCCACACCCAGCTGGTCAGCAAATCCCATCAGCTCCATACTGCCTTCAAAAGAGGTGCCTGGGTGGCTCAGCCATTAAGCTCCTCTCTTGGTTTCCCAGGTCATGATCTCACAGTCCATGAGTTTGAGCCCTGCCTCGGGCTCTGCTTGGGCAGCACTAGTCTACTTGGGATTCTCTCTCCCGCCCCACCCTCTCCCTCTCCCCCACTCACACTGTCTCTGTCTCTCTCAAAATAAATAAACTTAAAAAAAAATACATCCAGAATCTGCCCACTTCTCACCACCAGCACCTGTGTTGTCCAGTTCAAGCCATCAGCATGTCCTGCCCCTTCTCTGCATCCCTGCAGGGGCCTCATCATCGGCCCCCCACTCCACCCGCACCCCTCGGTCCATTCTCCTCACAGCAGTCAGGGCAGCTTCCCTCACTTTTGTCTCTGCCGGAATGTTCTGCTCCCGGATATCCCCAGGACTCCTGGGTATCTGGAGGTTCCTCCCTCCTCTCCTATGGCTTTTGCTGGATGTCCCTATAGTGATCCCTCCTCTGACAGCCCATGTTCAATTCCCAGCTCCCCTCTAGCCCTGGCACTCCTTACCCTTCCTTCCATGCTCTATTTTTGGCCATCTTCATTACTCATACTGAAAAAATATAAAAGTTAATGCTTTTTAAATTGTGAATCTCCCTAGAATGTAAGCTGCAGCTCTGCATGTGCGTGGGGTGGGTGGTGGGTGGGGAGGGTTCTTGCTCCGTCCTCAGTACCTACAGCAGTGATATTAGAACACAGTAGTCTTTTGGGACACCTGGGTAGCTCAGCTAGTTAAGCATCTGACTTCAGCTCAGGTCATAATTTCACAGTTCATGAGTTCAAGCCCTGCATCAGGCTCTGTGCTGACAGCTGAGCCTGAAGCCTGCGTCAGATTCTGTGTCTCCCTCTCTCTCTGCCCCTGCCCCACTCACGTTGTCTCTCTCTCTTTCAAAGATAAGAATAAAACATTAAAAAAAAATGTTAAGAGCATAGTAGTCTTTTAATAAATATTGGTTGAATTAATAATAACAGTAGCTCAAAATTCTTTAAATAGTAAGTGCCAGATACTATTTTAAACACTTTTCATGTCTCATCTCATTTCATTTTTGCAAGTTCAAAAAAAAATGTTTTTAATGTTTTTTCTTTATTTCTGAGAGAGAGAGAGAGAGAGACAGCGTGATCTGGGGAGGGTCAGAGAGAGAGGGAGGCACAATCTGAAGCAGGCTTCAAGCTCTGAGCTAGCTATCAGCACAGAGCCTGACTTGGGGCTCGAACCCATGAACCGTGAGATCATGTCCTGAGCTGAAGTTGGACGCTTAACCAGCTGAGCCACCCAGGTGCCCCTCATTTTTGCAAGTTTTACAAGGAAAATTCTAATATCCCCATGGACAAATGAGGAAACTGAGGCACAGTGCTGTTACGGTGCTAGCTAGTATGTGATGGAGCCAGAATTTTAATCCAAATACTCTGAATCCAAAGACTGAATTCTTAGCCACTCTGTCTTGCTCTCAAATGAATGAAAATATAAACAAAATTAGAGTAATTATTTACTGTACCCATACCAGAAACAATAAATGTTGGACTCAGACCTAAGTTAAAATTCCAGACTTTCTATATATTGGATTACGTGACTCAGACAAGTTTCTTGGTTTCCCTGAGTCTCAGCATCCTTATTAACAGAAAAGGAAAAATCTCCCTTTTTTCTACCAAATGTGAGTGGTTTTAATATATTGTACCCGTTCTTGATCTATTACTGCCCTCTAGTGGTCAGTGAAAAACTGACTTCCTGGGGTACCGCCCCAAAGACAGTAGTTTCTACAAAATAAAACAGCCCATGGTTCTTGGTTTCTTTTGTCTCCTGGATCCTATTAGTCTTCAAGGTGTAAGTGAAGAGTCACACCATCCTTATATGCATATGATTTATTTTATATCTAGATAATAAAGGAATCTACGTGCAAAGTATTAAACGAATAAGAATATTTAGTAGGATTGCTGAATCCTGGATGATCCTACACAAATCAGTAGCATTCTTATGAATGCTTATTGTATTAGCAACAGGAAACAAGAAAATATAATCAAAAGGATGCCATTTCCAATAGCAACAAAAATTATAAGGCATCTAGGAATATATATAACCTTTTTCTTTGTAAATGAATACAAATGTACATATATTCTTCCCATATGATTTGGCAATCATGCTGCTTGATATTTACTCGAATAAGTTGAAATTTTATGTCCATGCCAAACCCTGCACGCAGATATTTATAGCAGCTTTATTTATAATTGCCAAAACTTGGAAACAAACCAAGATATCCTTCAGCAGATGAATGGAAAATTGTGGCAGAGCCAGACGATGGAATATTATTCAGCTCTAAAAAGAAATAAGCTACCAAGCCATGAAAAGACATGGAGGAGACTTAAATGCATATTACAAAGTGAAAGAAGCCAATCCAAAAAGGCTGCATACTGTATGATTCCAGCTATATGACATTCTGGAAAAGGCAAAACTATGGAGACAGTGAAAAGATAAGTAGTTGCCAGGGGTTGTGGGGGAGGAGGCGATAAGGATAGGCTTTTTAGCGTGAAACTATTTTACAGTGAAACTATTCTATGTGATACTATAATGGATATATGTCATTGTACGTTTATTAAAACACATAAGGTTCACCAAGAGTGAACCCTAATGTGAATCACGGACTGTAGATGACAATGACATCTCAACATAGGTTCATCAGTTTTAACAAATGTACTACTCCGATGTGGGATGTGCAGATGTGGGAGATGTTGACAGTGGTGTGTGTGTGAGAAGCAAAGAGTATATGGCAATTCTGTATACTCTGCCCAGTTTTGCTGTGAACCTAACACTGCTCTAGAAAACAAAGTCTTTTATTTTATTTTATTTTATTTTATTTCCTTATTTTGAGAGAGAGAGAGAGAGAGAAAGCACAAGTTGGGGAGGGGCAGAGATAGAGGGAGAGAGAGAGAATCCCAAGCGAGCTCCACATTGTCAGTGCAGAGCCCAACAAGGGGCTTGAACCATTAGATCATGACCTGAGCTGAAGTTGGATGCTTAACTGACCGAGCCACCCAGGTGCCCCCAATAAAGTCTGTTTTAAAAAGTAAAAGAAGATCTTGGGGCGCCTGGGTGGCTTAGTCGGTTAAGCGTCCGACTTTCGCTTAGGTCATGATCNTGTCTCTCTCTCTCTCTCCTAGAAATAAATAAAACATTAAAAAATAAATAAATAAATAAAAAGTAAAAGAAGATCTAAATAAATGGAAATATATAATTTGTTCATGGATGGGAATACTCAATTTAGTAATGATGCCAGGTACCCTGCAAATATATTTATGATTTCAAACCTGTTCCAAAAAAAAAAAGCCCAGAAGGGTTTTTCCTGGAGCTAGTCAAACTGATTCTAAATCCACATGGAAGTGTAAATGTCCAAGAAGAGCCTAGAAAATACCAAAAAAGGAAGAGAAGGAAGGAAGGAAGGAAAAACAAGGATGGAAGGAAAGAAAGAAGGAAAATGGGAAAAATGAAAGAAAAGATAGCTGGAAAGAAAAGAAATACCATTGTAAATTGTAACTGCACAGCCATCAGATAGGTAAAATCAGACTGATGATAACAGGCTTTGGTGGTAAGGACTCCTAGAAATTCACAGGCTGTGGATGGGAGTGTAACTGACACCACCACTTAGGGAGCGATTTGACAATATTTTGAAATTTTGTATTCCCTGCAGCCCAGCACTTATATACCTTAGAGAAATTCTCCCAAATGTGTCTCAGGAGACATTGTCAAGTCTGTTCACAGCAGCACAACTAGTAGAGAAAAATTGCACCAACTATAATGTCCACCAGGAGGAAAAGAAAGTACAGCATGTGCTCCAATAAAAGACAACTAGACAGCAAAAAAAAAAAAAAAAAAAAAAAAAAAAAAAAACAAAAAAAAAAAAAAAAAAAAAAAAAAAAAAAGAAGAAGAACCAGGCCTACATGTATCAATATAATGCTGGATGGGTCAACAAGGTGCAGAAATAATCCACAGAATGAAAGAATTTAGGGAAATATTTATTTAATTTTTATTTGAGAGAGAGAAAGAGAGAGTTGGGAAGAGGGACAGAGGGAAAAGGAGAGAGAGAATTTTAAGCAGGCTCTACGCTCAGCATGGAGCCCATCATGGGGCTTTATCCCATGACCCTGAGCTGAAATCAAGAGTTGGATGCTCAACTAACTGAGCCACCCAGGCACTCCTAGGAAAATATTTTAAAATCATGTTCTTTTTTTTTTTATTATTGAGATGAAATTCACATGACAATGTTCACTGTCTTAACCATTTTGAAAGGTACATTTCAGTGGGTTTTTAAGAAAAGATTTATTTATTTATTTGTTTTCAAGTAATCTCTACACTCACCATGAGGCTCCAATTTACGACCCTGAGATCAAGAGGCACATGGTCTTCTGACTGAGCCAGTCAGATGCCCCCATTTCAGTGTTTTTTATTATATTTACAGAGTTGTGCTACCATTACCACCATCTAATCCAGAACATTTTTATCACCCAAAAAGGAGTCCCATGCCTACTAAGCAGTCACATGTTACTCCTTCCTTCCCATCTAGCAACCACTCTGGCAACTACAAATCTCTTTTCTGTCTCAACCGATTTGCCTACCCTGTAGATTTGGATTCATGCAATATGTAGCCTTTCGTGTCTGGTTTCTTTCTTTATGTTTTTAAGGCTGATCCAACTTATCATGTAGTGGCCCTGCATTTCTTTTTATTGCTTGATAATATTCCCTTATGTGGATATACCACATTTTGTCGATCCGTTCATCAGTTGATGGGCATTTGGGTTGCTTCCACATTTTGGCTATTACAGATAGTGCTGCTATGAACACACTGTTTTGTTTGTAGAAACAGATTAGAAGGATACACATTGGACTAATAATAACAACAGCTCCTGGGAATCAAGGGAAGGAGAGGAATTGAACCAGAAGAGGTACAAAAGGGCCTTTGGCTTTATCTGTGGTGTTCTCTTTATTTTATATACAAAATATATCTAGAGCAAAAATGAAAATGTTAACCATTGATTATTTTGGGTGGTGAGCACATGGGTGTTTGTTATATTATTCTCCAGGCTTTAAAAAAAATATTTAAGAATTTAAAAATTAAACCATATATATATGTATATACACACACATATATATGTGTGTGAATATGTATACATATACATATGTATATGTGTGTAAATATATATATATATATATATATATATATTNCTGGCACTGGGGGGTCTAAGGTGTCTGGGAAGAACAAACACAGGCCAGGAGCAAGAGGCCAAGCCAAAGGCCAGGAAGGAGCAGCTGGGAACTCTTGGAGGAGATGCTTGGGAAGCTGGGGCAGAACCCCTTGACCCCACCTGCCCATCTTTCCTGGGGCCCCTCAGGAAGAGAGCCCAGATATGGTGTCCATGATCCCTCGGGGCAGAGCCAGGGCCAGGTCAAGAGAGAGAGAGGCTGCAACCCCCTTGATCTTCCTTCTCAGCCATGCTTCTGGAAAGAGTCATCCACTGCCCCCAGGCCACCCTCATTGTCCTTGCTTTCCATTATCCTGAACCCTCTGTTCAGGACCAACCACAAAATTAATGAGGCCTCGTTGCAAAATGAAAATATGAGGCCCTTTGTTCAAAGGCTGGTGCCAAGGCAATTTCTAATTCCATGGGGGCAGCCACAATCTGGGTGGGGAGAACAGTCAGGAGCCTCAAGTCCCTGGGCTCATTCATTTGCTCAGGCATTCATTCATTCAGTCATTCATTCATTCAAAGGAGTGCTTCATATGGTGGTGTGCTAGGTGCTGGGCATACAATGGTGAGCAAGACAGAGCCCAGCTTCGAGAAGCTTGCAGCCTAGTGGGGGCTGCGGATTGAATCCCAGACACAAAAAAGATTGTCACAAGCTACAGGGAGTGCTGTGAAGAGCAAGTAGCAGGGCCTGTGAGATAGGCCCCTGACCACAAGAAAAGTCCTGCCAGAGAGTGGCACTGCAGTAGAGTTCCCAAGGACAAGGGATGGGGGAGGGGGGGTGAGGCAGAAGAGAACATCCAGAACATTCCTGGCAGACTTGTGGGTGACACCTTCAAGGACTTTCAGGCCATATACCAAGAGCCAGGAAGGCCCAGATGAGCCCGCAGAGGGGCCTCTACTACTCCAGTACCTCGTTCATGGAATTCCATTTGTACTTTTGTTTCCTTTAAAATTGGCTCCCTTTGTATCCTTACCCTGAGCAAGAATATTCATGAAATCAAAGGATTGACTTACATTTTTTCTAATACACAGCTGAAATTTAAAAAATGTTTTTAATTCCTCCAGGTCCCACCTACAATCATTCTCCTTACCACCACAGTTTGGAAAATACTATGATCAGTTCCTATCTTAAAAGCCATGGGAAACCTGTTAACAGGATTTCAGCCGGGTGAGGCCAGTGACATGGTCTCGTTTACATTTGTGAAAAATGATGCTGGCTGCCGCGTGCAGAGTAGATGTTAGGGCGCTGGAGGGAGACGGATGGGGAGGCTGTTGGGGGGTGTCCAGGGAGGAGCCTCCCTGATCTGTGGGGGGGGGGAACTCGGCCTTCCCACCCGCGCCCCCCGCACAAGCCCTACCCTTCACCCGAAGCCAAATCTCCTTTTTTTTTTTTTTTTAAATGTCCCCGTGCTGATTCAAGGCCTTCCCAGATAAGCGGATTCTTCTGTGACCCTCCCACCTCTGTATCAGCGCCAGCACTGCTGGGAATTTGGACAGCGTGTTCAGCGCACCCATGAGAACCCAGCTTCACGCGGGTTCAGGCTGGCCGCAGCTAGGCCTTCTGGGTCACATCCAGTGAGGCCCTGTGGTCTCCAATCCGACAACAAGGGCTCCCACGACACTCCCAGTCGGCACGCGGTTCAGGAACTAAGTGGTTTCTATCACCTGTAGGTTGATGGCTTGTAAACCTATAGGACCCAAAGTCTGCACCCTTAGCCACTGGACGCACCCTCCAGGGCCTGCCTTGCTCCCAAACTTTGTACCTTCTGCAAGACTTAGCTCCCCTGACATTTGCTTCCCTGAGGACCTGTCGTCTACCCATTCTCCCACCCCCCACCGTAAGTGGCCTTCTCCATCGCTGCTTCCAAACCATTACCCCTACATTCTGTAAAACAACGGAACTTCTCCGCTTTTCAGACTCCTGCAAAGCTGTCCCCCTNCCTGGGAGGAGGGCTCCAGCAGGTGCCGCCATGGGCTAAACACCAGAGATACCACGGTGTACTCGGCTGCCCCCGCCAGCGCCCCCGTGCGGTGGGAAGGAGGCACTTCCAGCACTTCCGCGCGTTCACAGAGGGAGGGAAGGCAGGCTTTCCCGAGCAGGCAGTTTCAGACCTGAAGGTTATAAAAAGCCTGGAGCTATTCTGGAAGACGGAGGGTGGGCTATGGATGAGGAAGGCGGGAAGGGCAGAGGCAGGGCAGTTTGGGAAGTCTTTGTTAGGACAGTTGGTTCTGAAAGCCACGCTGAGATTCTGAAGGGATGAAGCAGGGGGAGTGGCCGGTCTGGCTTCCCACTTGAGCAAGAAAAACCTGGCCGCTACCGCAGAGAGCAGAGGGGAGTGAAGAGGGACCCAGGCTGAGACCAGTTGGTGTAGAAGGCACAGCTGGGCCAGTCTGGGATCAGGATGGAGGACTTGATGATTGGCTGGACGTGTTTGGGGGATGGGGTGAGGAAAGAGCCAGGCACCATGCCTGGGTTCTAGCGGTTTGGGCAAGTGGGTGTGGGACGGGTTGTGGAGCACCTGTTGCTAGCTAGGAATTGAAGACATAAGCATGACTATGACCGCCAGGCTGCTGCCCTCACAGACACGTGTTCCAGATACAGGAGTACATTCTAGATTTTCCTGCGTTCCGGGAAGATAATAAGCAGAGTGCCATGAAGGAGAATCACAGAGGCACCCCCTGGGGAAGGTGGCCTCTCTGAGGAGGAGTTAATGCAGCTGAGACCTGGAGAATGAGAAAAGTGCAGGGAAAGTGAGCCCCAGGAGAGGTCCCAGCTAATGTAAAGGTCCCACCGAGCAAAAAGGCCAGTGTGGCTGGAGTATATGTAGGAAGCCAGGGAGGAGTGCTTCCAGATGAGCTTGGAGATGCTGCCTTGGACCCTTTCCTCTCGTCCTGGGGAGGGACAATTGACACTGACAATCACATTCCTCTGCCCCAGCCTAATTCCTTCACTGGAGCTTCAGGTCCCACCCCTTCCTCCCTTGGGGAACTTGTCTCATGATTCTTCACTCCCTCTGGGATCTTCCGCCTCTTCTATGGGCTCATCTCCTTTGGCAGTAAACACCTTTAGTCACCCTCATCTTTATTGTTTGTTTTTTTTTTAATCCTTTCAGTCACCCTAGTTTTTTTTTTAATTTTTTTGTTTTACATTTATTTCTGAGAGATAGAATGAGACAGAACATGAGTGGGGAGGGACAGAGAGAGAAGGAGACGCAGAATCTGAAGCAGGCTCCAGGCTCTGAGCAAGCTGTCAGCACAGAGCCCGATGCGGGGCTTGAACCCACAAACCATGAGATGATGGCCTGAGCTGAAGTTGGACGCTTAACCGACTGAGCCACCCATGTGCCCCTGCCCTCATCTTTAAAAACTACCATGTAGGGGCACCTGGGTGGCTCATTGGTTGAGCATCCGACTTTGGATCAAGTCATGATCTCACAGCCTGTGAGTCAGAGCCCCGCGTTGGGCTCTGTGCTGACAGCTCAGAGCCTGGAGCCTGCTTTGGATTCTTTGTCTCCCTTGTTCTCTGCTCCTCCCCCATTCACACTCTCTCTGTCTCTCTTTCAAAATAAACAAGCATTAAAAAAAATTAAAAAAGAAAAACTACCATAAAAAAAGATTAAATAAAGGAGAGGACACCTGGGAGGCTCAGCCCATTGAACATCCGACTCTTGATTTCTGCTCAGGTCATGAGCCCATGATTCCTGAGTTCAAAGAATCCCTGCTTGGGATTCTCTCTCTCTCTCCCTCTCTCTCTGCCTCTCCGCAGCTCATGCACATGCTGTTTCTCTCTCCCTTCCCCTCTCTCTTTCTCTCTCTCTCTCTCTCTCAAAAATAAATAAATAAACTTTAAAAAAAGTTTTAAAAAGCCTCCCCAGATGAATTTGGAGTTTGAAATCCCTTCCAGCACCACTGTCACTGTTCCCACTTGTCTCGACACTCGTCAGTCTCCTTCACTGTCCCTTCCATGTGGGCCTTCCGTGAGGCTTCGGTGTTCTCCCTTCTCGCCTCCACCAACTCCTTCCGTCATGCGCATGCTGATGGCTCACAAGCATATGGTCATTTGTTCATTCAATCAAAATGTATGGAGGACCGACTCTAAGGCAGACATTGTGCTAGGCAACGGGGATACGATGGGGAACAGGATAGAATGGTCCCTGGACTGTGCGCAGTTTACAGTCTGGTGAAATAGACTTCCTAGAAGTGACAGACAGTGCTGTGGCTGTGAAGGAAGCTGGCAGAGTTCAGTGGTGGCGATGCTGTCTGGACAGGATGCTCATCAAAGACCTTTGGTGGGAGGTGATATTTAAGGGGGTGCCTCAAGAATGAGAATGAGCCAGGCAGAGAGGACCTGGGGGAGTGTAGTGGAGAGCAAGTGCAGAGGCCCCGAAATGAGAAGAGAGAAGGAAGGGCAGTGTGGCTGGAGAAGGTGTGGCAAGGCATAAAGTGAGATGAGATTGGAGAGAAAGGCATCCATGAGCTCGTGGGCCTCATAAGCTATGGTAAAGAATCTAGAGGCTATTTGAACAGCAGTGAGAAACCTTGAAGGGTTTTACACACAGTAAAGGAGTTTTCTACAGTCTATTCCTGCTGCTGTGTCAAAAGCAGATTGGAAGTCAACAAGAGCTGAAGCAGGTGGCCAACTAAGAAGCTATTGCATTGGCCCAGGTGACAAAATTGGCCCGTCACCTCCCTTCTGAGGGCTACCTAGGCTTGTATGCCCGGCTCTTTGCTGGACATCCTCTCTCCGTCCTTGAGTCCCCATCTTTCACAGAGCCATTGCCATCTACCCAGGACTCTACACTAGAAACCTGGGAGTGTTTCTTTCTCCCTCATCCTCCATTGTGTTTGTTAGGGAGGCAAAACAATTTTCTCCCTACTCTTCTGAGTTCTTGGCTGAGACCCCTGTGATAGAAGGCGGGCTACCAAAGGAAGAGTACAAGTTTGTTAACATGTAAACTTCAGGCATTCAAAGGAGATACCCAGGGAAATAACATGTAAGCCTCTGAGGTGGCTTAATATTCAGGCTTCAATGCCATTTTGATAGGGAAAGGGGAGAGGGGATATAGGCCTTTTAGGGGAGAGCACATGAGTTTTAGGAAAGATGAAGGGTCCCTTGGAACAATAGATGAGAGATAGAATAGTTTGTAACAAAGTTTGTCTGGGCGTGGCGTTGACTTCTAGTCTCCTCTTCTGTGATATGAGCCAGTCCTCTGTGGGTGACAGACTCCCCAGGAGAGGACTGATTACCACTGAGTCCTCTTGGTGGATCTGCCTTTAGGCAGATAAGGGGAGTTCAGAGAAAGCCTGTCCTGCATTTGCTGTTTTTCCAAGTGCTCCAAATAGCAATTTTCTGCTATTTCTGAATAAATCTCCCCCCCCCCCTTTTTTTGCTGGTAAAATAACTGACAGTTTTATTTTTAAGGTTAACAATCTGTATTCTCTTACTTAGAGTTTGGCTTATTTCAATGAGCAAGAATTGCTTTTTAGTTTGAAAGGGAAAGTAAGTTATGTCAGGAAAAAAAGAAGGGCCCAGATGTTCCCTTTTGGAGAGAACGTTTCTGGCCTTGGCACTCAATTACCACCCCACACCCCTTGGACTTCCACTGTGTCCTCTCTAAGACATTTATCATACTGGGATGGAATGTATTTGCTTGCATTCCTGTCTCCTATGCAAGTCATCTTGGCTCCTTGCATCCAGCACACAATAGGTGTCAGGTAATTATTGGATGGACAAATGGGTGGGTGGATGGATGGATGGATGGATGATGGATGGATGAATGATGAGCACATGGTAAGTGTCAGGTAATTATTGTGTGGGTTGACAGAAGGATAGGTGGATGGATGGATGGATAGATGGATGGAGGGATGGATGGATGGATGGATGGAGGGATGGATGGATGGATGGATGGAGGGATGGATGGATGGATGGATGACGAGCACATGGTAAGTGTCAGGTAATTATTGTGTGGGTTGACAGAAGGATGAGTGGATGGATGGATGGATAGATGGATGACTAGGCCAAGTTACTTCTCTCTTATGATCTACCTGATATGTTATCTGTACCTCATTCAGAAATGATTGTTTGTTCATTTTTGAAGGCTTTGTTTCTTATGCCTTTGTCATTTTTTTCCCAATAAACTATGAGCTACTCAAGGGCAGGGTCTGTGTCTGCTCCATGGTAGCTACTATTGTTTTACACACGTGGTTTTATTGAGTCCTCACAATGATTCTATGAGGCAGATACTCTTTTAAATATACATGCTAGCTTCGTTGAGATGTAATTCACAAACCGTACAATTTACCCATTTAAAGCATATAATTCAATTGTTTCTAATATATTCACAGAGTTGTGCAACCATCACCAAAACCGATTTTAGAACATTTTGATCTTTTTCTCTAAATGGAACCCCTACTCATTTTCAGTCACTCCCCATTTCCCCTCAGCCCCTCCCCACCCCCAGTCCTAGGAACCACCAGTCTACTTCCCATCTCTACCAATTTGGCTCTTCTGGACATTTCATGTAAATGAAATCTTACAACGTGCTATCTTTTGTGACTGGCTTCTTTCACTTGTCATGATATCTTCAAGGCTCATTCATGCTGCAACATGTTCTAGTACTTTTTATTGCTGAATAATATTGCATTGTATGGATGTCAAAATTACCTAGGACCAGGGATGGGCAGGGTGGATGGGGCACAATAGAATGTAGTTTCCCAATTTTACTGGGAATCTTGATGAAATGCAGATCCTAATTCAGCAGGTGAGGGGTGGGACCTGAGATGCTACATTTCTAAGAAGCTCCCAGGTGATGTTGAGAGATGTGGACTTCCACTAAAGGTCAGGGAATTTAGGGCTCTCTTTTCTTAAAAACATTTTTAAAGTTTATTTAATTATTTTGAGAGAGAGAGAGTGCAAAGAAGGGGCAGAGAGAGAATCCCAAGCAGGCTCCGTGCTGTCAGTACACATGCAGGGTTCGAACTCAGGAACTGTGAGATCATGACCTGAGCTGAAACCAAGAGTCAGATGCTTAACTGACTGAGCCACCCAGGCGTCCTGGGGCTCTTTCTAATATAAGGCATCCATGTGGCTTTAACTCTATAGGCAATAGCTGTCGATCAAGAACACCCCCCACAGCAGGTCCTTTTGAAGGAGGTAAGAGAGGCTTGGCTCCCAGTTTTCTACTAGCTACCAGTGGTCAGGCCACGAATGTCACACAACCTCCCCACCACCCTCAAGTCCTTCATCTGCCAAATTGGTGATAGCACCGACTTTCCATGACTGTTGTGAGGATCGAATGAAATGATATGTGTAAGCTTCAATAAATGTTAGTCATCGTTATTACTAGTATTATTTTTGACAGCCTGAGATTTAGAGCAAGAAAAAACTCGAGTCTCAACCCACTCTTGCCAGCTTTGTGATCTTGGCCAGTTACTCTATGGAGCTTGGAATAGTGCCTGGCATGGAGGAAGCACTGTGCAGTGTTCGCTGTTAATGTCATTATTTCCAAATAATAATATTGGGTCAATTACTTCTTGGGAATGCCACAATCTAGAAAGGCATCCAAGGACCTCTGCAAAATCTCAAACTCTATTTTGCAGTTTCCTTCCCCACTACACACACACACACACACACACACACACACACACACTCACAAGTTCTAGCCTCATTGACCCCTCACAGCAACCTTGAAAATGTCATGCTGTCATAACACAGTGTTCTATAACCCACTGTCTGTCAAGTGCTTATTTTATGAGTGGCACTGTGTGTTAGTTTACATATATCTTTTTCTATTCTATCAGTGAGGAAACTGAGGCCCAGGAATGTGAAGTGACTTATCTAAGCTAATAAATGGCCTGTCCACCTCTCTCCCTGTAGAATGCTCTCTCCTTGCTTCTGTTCCATTTCTACCTTCCAAGACACTATCTTCCTTTAAAGGCCCAGATCCGTCACCATCTCCTCCAGGGAATCTTCCTTGATCCTCAACCTTGGTACAGATAACCGCTCCCTTAGTGCCTGGGGCTCCTGTCTGTGGCACCTAACTCCATAGGCATTGGGTGTGGTAAGTGATCTGGAAGTCAGTCTGTTCCCACTGGATTGTGACCAGTTCCAGGGAAAGGATAATGTCTTGTCCATCTTTGTAGCCGGCATCCAGCCTGACCAGGAAGATGGCGGTTATGAATGTCCTTATTTATACCCTTGACCTCCACAGATGATGTTTTTTTTGTTTTTGTTTTTTTAGGTGGGTTCCAGCTTTTAATACCCTGGTCTTTGGCCATGTCATGCACGTTTAGTCCCGGTTTGAGATTTGAAAATGATGTCTTACACATGGTGCTCAGTAAATGATGGTTTATGCTGGGCATTTTCTGACTAACTGTAAAGGCCAGCAAGGGGTCATGCAGATTCCCAGCTCTCCTCAAGGTGGGGAGGACAGGAAAGGAAGAACGTCTTTTCTCCAGTGGTCAAATTCTAGGCCCATCTTCATTAGAGGGCTTACTGATCTCACCAAACAGCTGGGGAGGCCCAGAGATGTGACAGCCAATGTCCGAAGTTCATGACTTGTCTTGGTCCCCGGAACAAACCTCTAGGATCTCAAAGATCCTGTCTGTATACAAAGAAGGGTCTTCCTTCCTGAGGGGCAGTACCATTGTTGTTTATGAGGAAGGGAGTTTTTATAGGTAGAATTGGCCTTCTGCTAGGGGGATGGGGCTGGGTTTCCCCTGTTCTTACCTTCAAAAAGTCTCTAGATTCAAAGCACTTTCCCCAAGTTTTATACACACACACACACACACACACACACACACACACACACACACACACATTCATACATACACTTACTTGTTTCTTATCTCTCTCCTCAATAACGACAGGTTGGTTTGTGAATGTTTAGCTCATAGTTCTGTCCCCTGCGCCACCCAGGGCAGAGAGAGCCTGGCTCTTAGGAATGCCTCATAAAGTTTGTTGAATGACAAATGAATGAATCAGGAAGGCAAAGCTTTTACATCTCTGCTATACTGCAAAACCCTCAGCTCCATAGAGCTACCCTCATGTGCATCTTCTTACTTTGGAGTTGTATTCCCTTCCTCTTCCCAACCCTGGATATATTCTTTCTCTTGACATGGCATACCATCAGGTACACACCTACCAAAAGTAGCGTCTGCCCCAGTGGAAAAAAAAATTGCACCCTCTCCCACCCCAGCAAAGGCAGATTTGAACTGATGTGCTCAGGCCTCTTTCTAAGATCACCGGCCTGGTAACTTTTTGTTTGTTTGTTTGGTTTTGAATTGAAGTATAGTTGACACACAATGCTACGTTGGATTCGGGCGTACAACATACTGATTCAATAAGTCTATGCATTGTGCTATGCTCGCCACACATGTAGCTACCATCTGTCACCATAACACCATTGACCATATTCCCTATGTTGTATCTTTCATTCCTGTGCCTTATTCATTCCATAGCTGGGAGCCTGTAACCCCTACTCCCTTCTGGGTCTGTTTCTGCCTTTTGTTTGTTTGTTTATTTTGTTTTTTTTAGATTCCACATATAAGTGAAACCATGTGATATTTTTCTTTCTCTGCCTGACCTACTTCACATAGCATAGTACCCTCTAGATCCATCTGTGTTATCTCAAATGGCAAGATCTCACTCTTTTTTATGGCTGAGTAATATTCTATTGTGTACATATATGCCACATTCATCTATCAAGGGACACCTGGGTTGCTTCTGTATCTTGGCTATGGTAAATAATGTTATGATAAACATAAGGGTGCATGCGTCTTATTGAATTAGTGTTTTCCTTTTCTTTGGGTAAATACTTGGTAGTGGAATTAGTGGATCATTTGGTTTTTCCATTTTTAATTTTTTGAGGCACCTCCATATGGTTTTCCACAGTGGCGGCACTAATTTATATTCCCACCAACAGTGCATCAGGGTTCCTTTTTCTCCACATCTTCGCCAACACTTGTTATTTCTTGTCTTTTTGATTCTAGCCATTCTGACAGTTGTACTGTGATTTCTCATTGCAGTTTTGATTTGCATTTCCATGATGATGGAATGATCTTGAACATATTCTCATGTGTCTGTTGGTCATCTGTATTATGTTGTTGTTGTTTTTAAATATCTGTGTAGGTCTTCTGTCCATCTTTAATTGGATTATTTGGGTTTTTTTCTTTTTGGTGTTGAGTTATCTAAATTCTTTACATATTTTAGATATTAACCCCTTATTGAATTTATCATTTGCAAATATCTTCTCTCATTCAGCAGGTTGGCTGCTGCTAATTTGTCCAGCCTCTTCCCAGCCTTCTTTTAATCTAGAATAAGTCCTATTTGGATTTTGTAGGCTTGGAGTCCAAGGAGCTTTTTTTTTGGTGGTGATTTTGCATATCTCTCCCCTCTAATTAATTAATGCCCTTGTGTGATTAAGTGATGCCCTTGTGTTTAGATATGGGAATCCAACTTTTTTTGCTTTCCCAGAACCTTGGGAACCATCTGTGACATTTATCCTTTCACTTTCCATATCCAATTAATCACAAATTATATTAAATTAAAAAAATTAATGTTTATTTAATTTCAAGAGAGAGAAGGAGAGACAGAATGTGGCCAGAGGAGGGGCAGAGATAAAAGGAGACACAGCATCTGAAGCAGGGTCCAGGCTCTGAGCTCTCAGCACAGAGTCTGACACAGGGCTTGAACCCACGGACTGTGAGATCATGACTTGAGCCAAAGTTGGACGTTTAACCAACTGAGCCACCCAGGCGCTCCAAATTATACCAAATTTTTAAAAAATTCAAGCCATTTTCTCCATCTCCACAGCCACTATCTATCTTAGTGTCCATCGCTTCCAGATCTCCCTTTCCCCACCCTCTAATCCTTTCCTCTGTGGCCAGAGAGGTGTTTTTAAAAATTTAATTTGAGCCAAGGCACCTCCCTGTTAAAATCCTTCAGTTCTGCCCTTTGATCTCAGGATAAAGTCCAAAGTGTTTCACGTCTCCCAGAGTAGGTGGTCTGCAGGCAGTCTTTTCCACCTCCCACTGTGCCACAGTCCTGCAGCCTCAGCTTGGACCCACTCCTTCTCAGGGCCTTTGCATGTGTTGTTCTCGTAGTCTTCATGGGGGTAACTCCCCTCTCTTCTCAGTACAAGTGTAGCTTGAGAAAAATAACAACATTTACACAAATGACTCGTGTGTATAAATGTGTATTAGTTTATTCTCACAATAACCTTACTAAGTGATATCATTATTAGTTTACTTACAAATTGGAAATCTGAGAATCAGAGGTGAACTTGCTTGCCTGAGGTCATACAAGTAGCAAGCCCGAACCCCCTCTCCACCTCGCCCCCCCCCCCCCNTTCGCTCATAAGTGCCTACTATGCATTCTTTTCTTTAACAAATATTTGTTGAGCATTTAGAGTGTGCCATTATTAGGCACTGTTCTAGGTCCCTGCTTTCATGGAACTTACATACAGTGAGGAAAAAGACAGATATCAAACAGAAGCACATATTTGAACAATGTAATTTTAGGTAGTTAATAAGAATTTTGAAAACAAGAAAGCAGGATGATGTGAGAACGATTAACAGTGTGATTAACAATGTTGGCAGGCTACTCCAGACCACAGGGTAGTGGCTTCCCTGAGGAGGGGACCTATCTACATAAGGGGTATTCCATAAATGTTTCTTGATTTAATATATGGACTAGACTAACTCTCCATGAGGGAGAGAGGGGCTTCCTCTGCCTTGTCTCCCACAGTATATGCACCTATATCTGATGGGGTTGGCAAAGAATGAGCCCCAAGTAACCATTTCTTTCAATGAATGTATATATAAATATGTGTATTTCTTCATTCCTTTACTTAAATCAGTGGTTTTCAATGGGAGTGTCTGTGGGCCCTTGGGTAATTTCTGGATTCGTTTGTCACAGCGATGAGGAGGGTGGTGCCTGGCATTTATGGCAGAAGGGATGCTGTATATCTTGCAACACATGGGGACAGCCCACATAATGTAGACTTGTCCCATAAACCACATGACTTTCAAATGACCTATTAGACCCTCATGTGGATGAAAAAACTTTTTATAACTGTTGGAGTCTACACCCTGGACTCCTTTTTATGTGGAAACAAAGTACTTTTTATTTTTAAAATTTTTACTGAAGTGTAGTTAACATATTAGTTTCAGGTGCAGAGCACAGTAATGGTGCACACCACGTAAGTGTAGCTCCCCTCTGTCACTGTACAAAGTTACTCCAATATTATTGACTTATATATCTTATGCTATATGCTATGTAAATATAAATATGCTATATAAATATAAACCCTCATGATTTATTTCATAACTGGAGGTTTGCACCTCTAAATTCCCTTTACCGATTTCAAATCTATTCCCTCTCCCCGCCCCCGCCCAAACAGAAATATTTTTGCTCTCTTAAGTGTCAACTAAATTTCCAGGAATGCCACCACCATGTAAATAGAGGGATGATTGCATTTTGCTCCTTGGAAGCTTTCCCAACATTTAATCGCATCAGCCACGGGTACTACTGCAGATGTGGCTGTCGGGTTGTCGGTAACTCTCTAGGTCCTAGTATTCTGAAAACTTCAGAATGTCTTCTGTATTTGGGCACAAACATTTACATATTGAACCACTTATTACACAATTATACTTATTTCATGTATCTTTATTTTACAATAAGCAACACACGGATTCTAGACGTTACGCGAGTGGGTGGGTTAAACGCGCTCTATCTATTCCCGGAGGGGCAGGCTGTGTATAATCGGCCAGGTGTGGAAAGCTGCCCTTGGGTCCGGCGGAGACCCCAG
>NW_027527936.1:162262-190983 GCF_008692635.1 Crocuta crocuta
TCGCCGGCCCGGCGTGGGAGGCGGCTGCGCGCCCGGCCCCCGGGGCTTGCCGAGTCGGCACCGACCAAGATTTGGTTTCCCTCTTCCCCTGGCTGCTGTAATCTTAAACCGCCGGGAGCCCGAGGCCTATATTTATAGAGAAACGCGTGTCCCGGAGGCCGCCGTGGGCACCATTTGGTTGTCTCCTGAAGAATTTTTATAATTTGGAGGAGAGTCCCCCTTTTAANGAGCTGTCCCTGAACTACTCCTTCCGGTCCTCCGTGTCTCCGAGCTACTCCGGCGTCTCTTAGCTTCAGCCTGCCACCTGTGAGCCGCGGCGCGGGCCACGGCTCCGAAAAGAGCCCCTTTTGTCCTGTGTGGTCCCTATAAGAAGTTCTCCTGGCGGGGCTCGGGGTGGTGGGGGCTGGGGAGATGAACGCTGCGGCCAGCAGCTACCCCATGGCCTCCCTCTACGTGGGTGACCTGCACTCGGACGTCACCGAGGCCATGCTGTACGAAAAGTTCAGTCCTGCGGGGCCTGTGCTGTCCATCCGGGTCTGCCGCGACATGATCACCCGCCGCTCCCTGGGTTATGCCTACGTCAACTTCCAGCAGCCGGCTGACGGTGAGTAGACGCCAGATCCACAAATTTGTGGGATCCTAGGGGACCCTAGGGGTCTACCCGCATGGAGTTGGGGTTGAGATGTAGGGGTTGAGAGCGAGGATCCCGGCATCAGGTGACCGGAGTTTCAATCTTGCTTCCACCGCTTGCTAACTGGGTGACCTTGGGCTAATCAGCGGTGGCGGTGAGGTTGGAACCCAAGGAGACTGTAAAATGGGATTTGGAGGAAGTCACTGTCATTCCATTGTGTGCGTGGTCCTGTTTTAGCGGGACCCTTGTCTGGTGGGTGAGCATGGGTTCATGCCCCTCACAGGCCTGCCGAAAAGGCAGAACATTTGAAACCCAGTTCCTGCAAGAATTGTAGGTTCTAAAGCTGCTGCCACCTCCCCTACTTTGACCCTGGACTGAGCCTGTCTGATTTTGTGCTGATAAGGGGTCTTTTGGGGGCAGGTAGGAAGCAGTGGGAGCAATTGTGTTGGTTTTACTTGAGCAGGGACTCGTGTTGGTGCCACGAGCGCTGCAGGTGCCAGACCAGCTCCCAGGTCTGTGGCTTTGCTCCCTGGGTGGAGGAGGCCTTTACCTTCTGGACAAAGCCCTGAGCTGTGTGGGGAGAAAGGTATCCAGGTAGCCTGGGGAAACACTGGGAACCGACTGGGCCGGTGGGGATTATTGCCTCACCTGTGAACAGTGCTTTACCCATGTCTAAAGCCTTTTCCTTCATCCCATCTGAAGGAAATGGGACTCGAGAGAGGGAAAGGGGACTGCGGGCGGTGTGAGGCTCTGGGCCTGCCAGTGCGGTGCCCCGCCAGCCAGCCCACACTGGGCCCTTGCTTGGAACCGTGTGGAGGTATGCTGCAGGCGTGGCCGGAGCCGGGCCAGAGGAAACCTAATCAGGGGCTGCACGTGACTTCAGATTAAAAGGGAACAACTGTAGAGACCATTACTGGGGGAAACAAGCCATTCTGTGGCAAAGGATCTCTGGGTCCCTATTTTTGTCCACCCTTTGTTCACTGTCCATGAAGCACAGAGAATGTCACTTGCCCAAGCTGCAGCTGAGACCAGAGAGTCGGACTTGTTGAGAGACAAGAGGCACTGATACCATCAACTCTGTGTGCTCTGAGTGGTGTCCGGCCAGAGGGCACAAAGGTGGCCACGTGTGGCCTTTTTAGGGGGAGTAGTGGATCCATTGGCGGCTGCCTGCCTTTTTGACACTTTCTGAACAAAAGTCCTGTCACTAAGAGCAGAAGCCATTGGTCAGCGTGTCTGCCAACACATGCCTCTCTGCAGGACCTCTCCCTGCTATAAATAAGTGCAGCCAGATTTGTGAGGCTAAGCCGACTTGCTTTCTGCAGCACTGTCTGGAAAGACACAGAGGAGCCGTGTCGAAATGGCTCCTTCGCTGCTAGTCAGTCAGACACAGTTTGGGGTCCCAGGCTGTAGATCGCAGAGAGCCATCACAAGTGACTGCTTCTGTACCTGCACTTTTCCGGAGTTGGAGCTGCCCAGTCTCCCCTTTCTCGACCTCCTCCCTTCCCATACTCTATGAGCCCACCTGAGAAGGTGGGAAGGGTGGTTGGAAAGCAGTGAAAAGGAGATATTCCCTTGGCTGACTGGACAGCTGAGCTTGTGTGGAGGCAGGGTGAGGGAATTTTGTCCCTCTTGTAAGTGAGGTGGTTCTTTGAGACAGAACTACCCGCCTGCAATCCCTTCATGGAGGAGATTCTGGGGGTTTCACTGCGCAAGTCAGAAGTGGCCACCAGCTCTGGGAACTTGTCACAGCGCATAAGAGGAGTTCCTGCTGACAGGTGGTGGTTCGTTTTAGCTTCTGGTCCTTTTTGGTACACACGTGGGCTTGTTGGGAAGCTAAGGAAGCATCCCAAAGCAGTGGATGGAAAACTTGGTTCGGCGCCAGGGCATTTGAGGTCCTGGAATTCACAGAACTCACATTAGACTTCAGAAGGCCCCGAAACCCCTAGGTGCAGAGCCTACTGCACTGTGTGCATCGGCAGAAAGATGCGGTTTCATCTTTATCATCCTGAGAATAAAAAAGGATATTTCCATGTGTGACCATTAGTATCTATTATTTTGAGGCTTTTTGAATCAGTTTCTGTTCTCAGAAATTGAAAATATAAGAAAGTGAGGTGAGTTCAGGGATAGCGCATTCTCCCCAGTCAGTTCACAGGTTTTGTTCTGTCATTTGTTTCCTAGACAGATGGTAGACTAAAAGACAGCTCGTTGGTAAGTTGATGCAATACCTAACTGAGAAATAATCAGGAAATCTGGTATTAGGTTCTTACTCACTAGTTAGCTGCACGGTGTAGCCATCCTGGACATAAGTTTGCTCATTTTATGAAATAAATAATATCACACCTGTCCCACACCTGTGGCACTATGGGTGGTGGGCAGCAAAGTCTTTATGACTGATAGAGCTCAGTCAGAGTTACGGGATTATGACTGGAGATTGGTGCCAGAAGGCTATTTAGATGATCTCGCCTATGTGTTTTACTCAACAAGGGTGCAGGTCCAGGGGGCTTCAGACTTCTGCCAGGAAGTGGAGCAACTGACCAGAACGTCTATCCTCACTGGCAACACAGGCTGGAGGGGTCTGATGCCTTTCAGTGTTAATAGAGTTGCCTTTGATCACAGTGATTTCCTTGCAAAGCCCTGGACTCCTCTGTTCCTGGGATGGTGGCAGTCATCTGCATGGGGTGTATCTGCATGGTGTGTTTATATCCTTGACTGTATTTCTCTCTTGCAGCTGAGCGGGCCTTGGATACCATGAACTTTGATGTGATTAAGGGAAAGCCAATCCGTATCATGTGGTCTCAGAGGGATCCCTCTTTGAGAAAATCTGGTGTGGGAAATGTCTTCATCAAGAATCTGGACAAATCTATAGATAACAAGGCACTTTATGATACTTTTTCTGCTTTTGGAAACATTCTGTCTTGCAAGGTAAGTATTGATTAAATGATTTCAGTCCAATAATTATTGACTACTCCTGAAAGCAAGATAAATACCAAATGGGGAGCAGCCTTGGAATTGGGGGGACAGGATATGGTAATTGGCTAGAAATGGCTCTGAAGGCTAAAAGTTACCTGTAGATAATCTTGTGCTACAATTCAGTATAACTGGCAGGTGCTTTTGTTCTTTGTTTATTCTTCCCTCTGCCTGAAATATCCTTTCTGTTTTCTACCTTTTTGGAGGGCATTGAAGAGTTATGTTTTCTGGGGGAGAAGCAGAGCAGTGCCTCTGGTCTCCAGGCAGCTATACTTAGTCATTTCAGAAGCATAAATTCCTCCTCTTCCTTCCTTCCCTTTGCACCTGTTTATGTGGAGAATTTTGTACAACTGGTGTCTGGCTCCATACTATGGAGTCTGGTGGTGTCTGACTCCATACTAGACTGAAATTCTATTGTGGGCTTGGCAAATGGTCACTTTTTCTGTGGCGTGGTGGTTTTGCACCCAGGTCTCAATGTTTTTTAAATGAAAGAAAACAGTCGGAATGGAAGCAGCCTAATGGTGGCTGCCATTTGTAGATGGAACATCACTCGGTGCCTTGTAGGGTGCTCACTGTTGGGAAAACCTGACCTGCTGTAGTCTCCTTTTTGACTGTGGGTGGGGCAGTGGCCCCTCAGACACAGGAGACTCTGAGTAGGAGACCATGTGGTTGTCAAATACCTGGAGGTGCCAGTGGTGCTAAAGCCAGCCCNTGGTGTGTGATGAGAACGGCTCTAAGGGTTATGCCTTTGTCCACTTCGAGACCCAAGAGGCTGCTGACAAGGCCATCGAGAAGATGAACGGCATGCTCCTCAATGACCGCAAAGTGTGAGTGTCCCAGTCCGGAGCAACAGCCATCGCATGAGCCAGCCGTGGCCCCACCTCGGTATTAACTGGCACACACAAGGCGGCTACTGGTTCTCTCGGCCCAAGTGTGGCCTGCTCCTACCTCTCCACTCCAGGGCTGGTGAGTCTCCCTGCCCGAGCCGTGGCAGCCCTTTTGACTCGCCAAGGTGGGCTTCCTGCCCAAGCCATGGCCTGCCTGCCGCCTCTCCCTTAAAAGCATCATCCGTCCGTGGGTTTTGTAAGCACCGGCAACTGGGGCTTGCTAGAAGGCAGCTCTGAGCCCTTTCTGAGCAGGGGTCTTGGCCAGCGGCAGAGTGGAGAGGGCCCTGGACTGACCAGGAGCTGTGTACTAGCCACGTGACCTTGGCCTTCCTGTTACTCAGGTCTGTCTGTGGGGCCATTTGCTAGGAGTTGATGCCAAATTGTCCCCAGATCTCCACTTGGCTAACTTATGACTCAGTGGCCTTCTCATACAAGGCTGGCTCCACACTAATACTTAATTTGGTTATAATGAAAAATCTCTGATTGTAGAAGGCATTGTTAATAGTAGACATTGTTGCTTTGGTGTGGTTATTGCAGAATGGGGACAAGAAAGTCTTAGTTAAGCCATGCAGGGAGAGAGAGGGGACAATAAGTCTTGGCTATAACAAGCAAAAATCATTTCTGCCCTTAGTGTTGAACAGGCCAGGGGATGGATTGCATTGATAATGTATATGTGGCCAGTGGTCAGGTCTTTCAAAGGTGTCACTAGAAAGAGATCTAAAGATTTTTCAATATGTGGATACATTTTCCCGTTAAGTGTAAACACCAGGATGCATGAGGTGCAAAAGCAAAGGCTACCGCATAGTTCACTCTAGTGAGCTCACCCCTAGGGTTAACCACTGTTAACAGTTTGGTTTGTATCCTTCCAGACCTTTTCTATGCATTTACATAGATGCACAGAATTGAACGTTTTAATAATGGTCACCAGGTTTCTTCACGAAGGCAGTGTGATGTGGTAGGAGTAGCCCTGGTCTGAGCCAGGAGTCCTGGGGCTGGTCCTTGCAGGACAGTCCTGCCTCTCTCTTTCTGCTGGGGAGTTGGGGCATCTCTGAGCTTGCTCTCTTGGTGGTTGGATGGGGACTCGTGTGTTTTAACCTCTCCTGTCAGTCTTTAACCTGTGTTCCTTTGGGCCCCTGGAATCATGAATTGTTCTGGGTTTTCACTGTTTTCCATGGTTTCTTTTTAGGTTTGTGGGCAGATTCAAGTCTCGAAAAGAGCGGGAAGCTGAGCTGGGAGCCAAAGCCAAGGAGTTCACCAATGTTTATATCAAAAACTTTGGGGAAGAGGTGGATGATGAGAGCCTGAAAGAGCTGTTTAGTCAGTTTGGTAAGTTGGGCTTCTTTGCCCCATGTGCCCCCTTCCATAGTTCACCAGACCTAAAACTTGTAGATTTTAGTTGTTTAAGAGACCAGGGCAGCTAGGCCCAGAAGTAAACTATTCTTGTGTGATAGGGTCACAGAGTAGTGAGGAGTAGACTCTTGGCTTCATCTTACCTTGTCCCAGCCCCAGGGCCTTCTCAGTAGCTTGGTCAGAACTAAAAGGCCAGGCACAGCACCTCTTTCTGGACCCCATCTGGGTTCAGCAAGAGTTGGCTTCACTTGGACCCCTAGAGAAGCCTTCTCTCCTTAAGCTGCGGTAGATAGAGATGGTGTTACTAATAGTTCTGTCCTTTGGTAATAGGTAAGACTCTAAGTGTCAAGGTGATGAGAGATCCCAGTGGGAAATCCAAAGGCTTTGGCTTTGTGAGTTACGAAAAACACGAGGATGCCAATAAGGTGAGAGTACCATGAGGGTCGGGGAGAAATTTTCAGGAAGTGGCCCCTGAGTGTGGGCAGGGCCTGGCTGGTAAATAGAGTAGAGCTGGAATTGCCCAGGTATCCTAGTGATGCAGTTACTGGCCTGGGGGACTTCCCGTGGTAATACATCGTTTACCTGTTCCCGAAGCACTGGGCACGTGACCTGTCACCTCAGCTATTCAGGCTTGTAGGTTGAAAGAGTAGGATGGATGTTTGCCCCCATTCATACTCAGGCCTCCCTCAGGAGTTGCTGACTTGGTAACAGCAGCAGCTACTTGTAGATAAAGCCTGGTGCTGGCCATGGACACTACATCACTCACTGCCCCCAAGAGAACTGAGAGACTTAGCTACAGCTCGATTATCAGCCTTGGCTCATGTCTGCCATGCTTGTATTTATAAAACTACTATATNTTGTTTAACTGGCTTCAGAAACGGATTGAAACTAGTTTTTAACCCTATAGGAAAGATTTCCTTCTCTCCGAATATTTGGTGGGACTTTCAGGCCTCCAGGGCAAGGCCCCAGCCTCTGTGTCTTAGTTTTAAGATCTGTGTTTCCTCTTTAGGCTGTGGAAGAGATGAATGGAAAAGAAATCAGTGGGAAAGTCATTTTTGTAGGCCGTGCACAGAAGAAAGTGGAACGGCAGGCCGAGTTAAAGCGGAAATTTGAACAGCTGAAGCAAGAGAGAATTAGTCGGTATCAGGTGAGAGGTGTTCCTGGCACAGCCCTCCTCCCACCAAGGGTTTACTGTGTGATCCCAGCAAGAGCACCCTTCTGTTTAGCAGGCTTTCTCTTTGGGATCCGGGAAGCCGCCTCTTCCTCTCCTTTCTCCCAAGATTCTCAGGTTTGAAAGGATATACTTACCAGATACAGCAGTGATTCTAGAACCAGGGCGAAAGAGATTGATTTATTCATTTAGGGACCCCCTCCTGGAAGCGTCAGTCTGTTCTTAGTCATGTGGGTTCTTTTTACTTAAATGATTGCCCTTTGTTGGAATGGAGGCAAGAGTCTTGCTGGGGACAATGGTCAGCCAGAGCAGCTGTGCAAAAAGCCAGACGCTTATTGAGGGTCCTGTCAGAATCTGTGGCAGGAGTCTCAACCCTGAGCCTGCATCAGATCCCCTTTAGGGCTTGTGAAAGCATAGCTCTCTGGGCCCTAGAATTTCTGATTCAGTGGATGAGGGTTCTGGCCTGGGAATTTGCATTTCTAAGAAGTATCCAGGGAGGTGATTGCTGCTGGTCTAGGGACCACATTTTGAGAAGCAGTGTCTCAGGGCATCTGTACGGTTACAGACGTGCTTTAACTGTGGCCCCTCTGCTTCAGGGAGTGAATCTCTACATTAAGAACTTGGATGACACCATTGATGATGAGAAGTTAAGAAAAGAGTTTTCTCCTTTTGGATCGATCACCAGCGCTAAGGTATTTTATACTGCGATTTGGAGATCGAAAGTAGAAAATGCAATTTTTTTTGTTTTCATCGAAGGAGTGGAATCTAAATTGTGTTCATTTCTGAAAATAGTGATCACATTCATCTAGCATAATTTCTCCTGGCCTCCACTTACGCAGCTGAGCATGTGCTCTGGAGAATGACATTGCGTTAGGTTAAATGGCACTGCGGCCCAAGCACCGAGGTGTGGAGATGAATCTGAGCAGTCCCTCCTGCCACCCCCCAAGCACCTGAATCTTTCCCATTCTTTGCTGCTTTGTGCTGGTGTGGGGACAGATGGTGCAACAGTATGAGCAGAGGAAATCCAGACAGGTTGTTTTCCATTCGTCTTGGGGCCTGTCTCTACGACTCTGCCACACACTTCGCCCTTGGATGAGGGTATTTTGAGGACTTGGAAGCCGGGGTCACGAACTCCGTCCTGGCCTTATAAAGCTAAAGGTGCAGGAAGAGGAGTGGAAAGGTGGCTCTTCCACATTTTGCCATGTGTGTCGTCTGCTTGGTCTTTTTTGATAGTCCTATCAGCTGATGCAGCAGGGAGAGTGAGTGTGAACCCCCTTCTGGAGATAAGGAGTTGGAGTCCTTGAGCATGAGAACACTGGTTACGAGAGGATGTTGTGCTGCACGTCCTTGGTCCATTAGGGGGGAGGGGGTGGGGCATGGTGGGAGTGGGTGACGTGTGGAAGTTTTGGGTCATGGCCTGATGGAGACGCTGTTCTGCTCAGCAGAGGTGCAGCAGATGTCAGAGTCCTTTCAGGAATGAGAAAGGAGGCCGAGTGGTCTGGTAAAAAGACTTTGGTGACCCTGTCTCGGCCCTTAGTTTAAGCCATGCACAACCTGGGAACGTCGTCAAAGGAACGTTATCAGTTGTAGCAGAGGTGACCAGAGGCCTTCCTTGTTTCCTTGCCCCTTCGCTCTTATCACCTCCTTCACGGGCCTTCCATCACTCCGAAGAATGATGGTCTCTTCTTGCTTATCAGCACAGTGGCAGGAAAAGAACAAAAGAAGCAGGCCTTTCAAGTTTCACAGGCCCGGTTTTCAGGATCAAGGTGTCATGTTTTCATACACTGTTTTGGCCCCTCTCATTGGTAGAAAGCTGTGGGGCTGTGATGCACATCCTTACTTTCATGTCCTCCACCGAGGGAGGCCGTCCAGGCAGCAAACTAAGACAAAATGGTGCCAAGCACACATTGTCCTGTTGCTACCGATTGTTTCTGGGGAGGTAGACCAGGGAAAGCACTAAGCCACATTCTTAGGTGAGGAAAAGAGCTGTCCGTGAATGACTAGCTGTCTGTGGGAAGAGACGGCTTGAACCAATAGACGTGTGGCTTTGTGGTAGTTTTTCTAGAGGTCATGACATTTAGGCTCAGAGAGGGCAAGTAAATGCTAAGGTCACACAGCTTAGGGATTAGTGCTGGGACTAGAATCCAGCTGTCTCTCCCAGCTGGCCATCTTTCTGCTGTTAACTTCCATTGAATTAATGGTGGTGGTCATTGATTTTGTAATTCCTACCTACATGTGGTATTTCAAGAGCATATCCTGACCTTGATAAGAAATGATTAAGGTTTTGTTCACCAAGGTCTTGAACAGACTCTACAAGTAAATAGCTTGAGACTGTCCAGATTTCTATTGGGTACCCAAAGGTGGCTGTGCTTCAGGTATCAGGAAACGTCTTTGAGTTCCTGGGTTAACATTAGCCATGTCATAGTGTTTGGAAACTTTAGGATCACCTGGAGATCTAGCAAAGAGAAAATGCCTAGGGCACATCCTGGGACCGGGCTGAGAACCCTAGTCCTAGGCTTGGGGACTCTTGTGGCAGAAGTCGGGTTTTTTGGGGGGGCTCTTAATAGCTGTCCCCCAACATAGAACACCTTTTTCTAAAGTAGCTGGTCCCTTTATAGGTAATGTTGGAGGATGGGAGAAGCAAAGGGTTTGGCTTTGTCTGCTTCTCATCTCCTGAAGAGGCGACCAAAGCGGTCACTGAGATGAATGGACGAATCGTGGGCTCCAAGCCACTGTATGTCGCCCTGGCCCAGAGGAAGGAAGAGAGAAAGGCCCACCTGACAAATCAGTATATGCAGCGGGTGGCTGGAATGAGAGCACTTCCTGCCAATGCCATCTTAAATCAGTTCCAGCCTGCAGCTGGCGGCTACTTTGTGCCAGCAGTTCCACAGGTGGGTCTGCTTGTGTTCACGGATCTTTGGAAGCTGCCTTGCAGCTTATGGTGGTTGGGGGAGAGGGGTTTTGGATATTGGGGTTCAGACTGTGGGAGTAAGGACCGATGCAAATGAAGATTTTTCTCTTTCTCCCTCCCTCTCCCTCCCCTGCCCCCACCCACAGTTAAAATATCAGAATCCCCATTAACTGCCCTTCCTGCCATCCCCCCGCCTTTGAGCAGAGAGTTTCTGCTTGAGTAATTAGCCTTGGGCCTGGCAGTAAGATGAGATCATCTGTCATGTGGATTCAGGCCCTTCAAATAAAAGGGTTTTCTTTCTTGCAGGCTCAGGGAAGACCTCCATATTACACACCTAACCAGTTAGCACAGATGAGGCCTAATCCACGCTGGCAGCAAGGTGGGAGACCTCAAGGTAGGTGGTGGGGAACGGTGACTTGGTCACCCAGGATAAACTTATCCTGGTCTCCCCGCCTCTCCCCACCCCCTCTGAGGTGCAGCCTAGGTTCTGGTCCCCGTGGTTGGTTTGTGATGCACGGTGTTTGTCTTCACCAGGCTTCCAAGGAATGCCAAGTGCTATACGCCAGTCTGGGCCTCGTCCAGCTCTTCGCCATCTGGCTCCAACTGGTAATGCTCCGGCCTCTCGTGGCCTCCCTACTACCGCTCAGAGAGTCGGTGAGCAAACTGGCCTTGAGAAGCGTGGCCTGGGGAGGAGGGAGTCAGGCTGACTAGCCTCTGCCCAGGGTTGGTCAGTTTGTTGGGCTCATGTTCCAGTTCTGGTTCTGTAATCTCAGCTGTGTGCTCTGGTTGGTACTTAAAGAGCCCAGAAACAATGGGAGTTCTAGGACTGTGTCGGTGACTTGAGATTTTTTGCTCATTGGTGACTCGTGAAAAAGGTTAATTAGAGATGCTTGTTAGCTGGATGACTACAGAGGCAGCCTGTTCTTTTGGGTGGGGTTGGGAGATTGAAGGAAACTGTTCTTTACAGAATATGTCCTGTATTCCAAGAGGCGGAAAGAGTTGTCTGTTATCTGTTGACTGTTCCTCGAAAGTAGCAGTAGTGGCCCCGTATGTGATGTGTTTTGTGAACATGCTTTGGAATTGCTCCTTCCGTGGGACGTGGCCAGTTGGACATCTGCTGCCGACACTGATGTGCATTTGCTGGTCTGTTGTAGGGTCTGAGTGCCCGGACCGCTTGGCTATGGACTTTGGTGGGGCTGGTGCCGCCCAGCAAGGGCTGACTGACAGCTGCCAGTCTGGAGGTGGTATTGGATGCACACAGAATGGGGAAAGATGGGATTTGACGGGTCTTTGCCCAGACTGATGGGCTTTAATTTTACTTGTTCTTTTCCTAAGGTGTTCCCACAGCTGTGCAGACCTTAGCACCCCGTGCTGCTGTTGCTGCTGCTGCTCCTCGGGCTGTTGCACCTTATAAATACGCCTCCAGTGTCCGCAGCCCTCACCCTGCCATCCAGCCTCTGCAGGTGAGGCCTCCCAAACAGAATGCTGAAAGGGTCTCCCCTGTTTGCACTTGATTGAAAAGATGCCTTTGCCTTGATTCCTTCAACTGCTTCTAATGCCTCCTATGTGTTTTCTGTGATGACGCTGCTTGTTAGGGGCTCTCTTTATTGTGAGGGAAGGGGCTGGAAAGTCTTCCGCCCCGTAATAGTTTACTCAGAAATGCCCCAGCCTCAGAAACAGCTGGTGTTTCTGCCTTTTTACAACATATGTGTGCTTGCTCAGCCTCTTTGAGCTTCTCACTTCGAATGGCTGAGTTGATGCTTAGCTGCTCTGCAAAATATTGGTACATTAAGGCAGTAAAGAACTTCATCTTACAGATGAGACGTTCAGCCTCAGAGATATTAAGTTGGGGTTGGGGGATTAGACCCATAGCTCAGTGGTAATTTGCCTGGAGGAGCCACACTCAGCCTTGTGACCCCTGAGCTGCTTGCTCCTACTTCATGCTGTGTAAATTGGAGATGCCTCAGAACTTTGCTTAGGTAGCTTTTGCCTGTGGTGCCCTCCTTTTAGAGCTGTGACTGGCATTGACAATGCGTGTTGAGAGTCCTTAAGCGTTTGATAGAATGAAAACATTTGGTATGGGGCGCCTGAGTGACTCAGTCGGTTAAGTGCCTGACTTCGGCTCGGGTCATAATCTCACATTTTGTGGGTTCGAGCTCCCCATAGTCCCGTCTGCTGTCTGCACAGAGCCTGCTTTGGATCCTCTCTGCCTGCCCCTTCCCCGCTCTCTTGCTCACCCTCCCACCTCAAAAAAACAAAACCAAAAAAACCCCAAACAAACATTAAAAGCATTTGGTATAATAAAGTGGTATGGGATGTAATTATAAATGGAGTCATCTGATAATTATTGAGCCTTGTGGATTTATTTTCTTACTTATTTCCTTTTTCTTCTAGTAGCATGCTGTTTTCCCTTTTTTTAAATGTTTATTTTTGAGAGAGTGTCAAAGTGGGAGAGGGACAGAGAGAGGGAGACATAGAATCTGAAGCGGGCTCCAAGCTGTCAGAGCCTGATGCAGGGCTTGAACCCACGAACTGGGAGATTGTGACTTGAGCTGAAGTTGGACTGTCAGTTGCCCTGCCCTGTTGATTTTGTGTTTGTGCCACTCGCTGTTGCTCCTGTAACAACCTCATCGTCAAGACTGCAGTTAGTTCCTTGGCAGCAAGGACATCCACATCTCTTTCACATAGTAGGCTTTCAGATCGAACGGTCAGGCTCATGACCATCAAATGTACTTTCCTTGATGCTAACCTGCTGCCTCTCCTGGTTCCCAGGCGCCCCAGCCTGCAGTCCATGTGCAGGGGCAGGAGCCCCTGACCGCCTCCATGCTGGCTGCGGCCCCCCCCCAGGAACAGAAGCAGATGTTGGGTGAGTGACCCATGTGTTTGCAGGAGACGGAGCCAGAACCTGCTGCTAACCTGGACACCAGGGTTCATTATTACTGGGATTCAGCCTGGTGTTTAATTAAATATTCTCCCCCCAGGAGAGCGTTTGTTCCCACTCATCCAAACCATGCATTCAAACCTGGCTGGAAAAATCACAGGAATGCTGCTGGAGATTGACAACTCTGAGCTGCTGCACATGCTGGAGTCCCCCGAGTCTCTCCGATCCAAGGTGAGCTGGTTCCCAGATCCTACGGCTTTCGCTTGCACCACCTGGGTGGACGAGGGGTGGGGGGGGGTGGCCTTGGCATCCTGGTTCAGCAGAGAGATGGAAGTTGCTTGTGGGGTGGGTGTTGGGGAGAGCGGGCCGCACCAGGAGATAATACTGCTGGGCCTGGGCACCAGGGAGGGGCGGAGGGCCTCCCCTCAGATGTCACTGACCACTTGGAGATTCCTCACAGGTGGATGAAGCTGTGGCAGTTCTACAGGCTCATCATGCCAAGAAAGAAGCTGCCCAGAAGGTGGGCGCTGTTGCTGCTGCTACCTCTTAGACAAGGAAAAACCGTATGTTTGGCTGTTTTTGTTTTTTGCAATGGTTTTGACTTATGAATGTCTTCCTAAAAGATTAGAGGCAGCATATAGAGCCATGTTTTTGCTGTTTAACCTGATAACTTGGGCAGGCTGTCACCCGAGTACTTTCTATCATCTGAAAGAGCTAATTTGGAGAGAAGAGAGAGAACAGGGAGCAACTGTACAGGAGAGTTGTAAAGGCGCAAACAGGGCAGTTTTCTTATTAAGTAGCACCTGGTTAGATCTTTTTCAAAAAATGACCTTTTTTGTTTGAAGCAATGATGGATATCCAAGATGTTTTCATAATCTGATCCCACAGCCTCATTTCTATGAGCATCTCCCTGGTTTGGCTTGAGGTTGGTGAGGTGAACTTGTGTGGGCAGCCACTGCTTAGCTCTGGGAACACAACGGACACAGGCCCTGTGTCAAGGTGAGAGAGGCAGGCACTCCTGACTACAGTTACAGGGTGTGTTTTAGTCGACTTCTGGATCTGGAGGCAATGGCCCCCAGCTGCAGCGTGAGTGAAGCTTAACCAGGACCTCTGACAGGGACTGGTGGGCACCTCCTGATGGAGGAAGGCGAGAACCAGATAGGCAGAGGCGAGGGAGAGGGGCATATGGTAAAGGCCTGAACGCTTTTCATTGGGAATTTTAAGCAAGACAGAACCGTAGCTTTGAGTACAGGATGGATGGCCAGGAAGGGTGGGGGGTGGGGCTTTATAGTAAGTACCTAGCTAGCCTCAAAGTGGGTGGCTCTCAAGCAGGGCTGCCCCTTTCAGAGAACATTTGCCAATGCAGACATAGTTTGGTTGTCACACCCGGAGATGTGTTACTGACATCTCGTGGGTAGAGGCTAGGGATGCTGCTGAACATCCTACAGGGCACAGGACAGCCCCAGCATGGTCGTCCAGCCCGAATGTCAGTAAGCACCACTCTCTACAATTCCTTCCTCTGTAGGCCAGAGATTGCGGTGAATCTCTGAGCTTTTTCTGATTATGTGTTTATTTGTGTTGGTGCTTTTCTTTTCAGGATTCAAAAGCCAAATAACCCCTCCTGGAATTCAGCTCAAGGTTTGAAGATTTCTAGCGTGTCCTATGGACCTCAACACCAAGAACCACAAATTGGAAATTTAATAGGTCATTTTGTATCAAAAGGTCAATTATGAAGCACCTAGAATTTTTGAATTAAAAGAATATATTCTCTGGGTTCTGCTATGGCCCAGACAGTGTTAACTTTTTTTTTTCTATTGTGGGTTTTGATTTTTTCCCCCAGAAATTGGTTTTATTTGATGTACCCAAGTCTTAAGTTTCTCAATAAAGAAAAAAAATCTCCATAAAACTGCTTGTCCTGTTTCATTCTGACCAGTTTTACCCTGTTAAATTCAGTTTTCACTAGAAGTAAAGTTTAGGATGTATTTAGAGTCCAGTGAAGTTCTGTGTAGCCTATCATCCTTTCCTGATGGTTATAAACAGACTGCTTTGAGTTAGTCAGGCATACCGAACAGTTCCGTTGCATTTTATTGTGGGAGGACTTCTATAATGGACCTCCATTTTACTTCCAGGGAACAAAAGTCTGATCATAGAGCTTGGGTCTGGCACGGGAGAATTGGGTGCAGGGTGGGGTTGGCACATGAAGAAGGTTGTACAGGGAGATAGGCAGAACCCAACCCTTCCCTCCTTGGATGTGTTAGCTGGGGCTTATGGGTCCCCTCTCCTACATTCAGTTGATCATGCAACTAAGATTTCCTCTGGCAGTGGGAGAAGGCTTGTCTAGGTTTGAGTGGCAACAGCAAGCAAAAGCTGGAGTCCTAAGTGTGTTGTGGTTCTTTTAGTTTTCACACAACCCTCACCTGGCCAACGTCAACCAGTCTTCTTGCCCTCGCTGTTCAGGAACACTTTCTCCCTTGAAATCTGACAGGCTGCCCTTCTTCGGCCTTACTCCTACCCCCCTTACCAAGGGGCTCATTTTCCTTGAAATAGTCTTCTTAGCAGGCTCCCCATTTTCGTTAAGGTCTGGTTTCACCTTAAAAAACTAAAGGGCCTGATCTATTTCAGCAAAAGAAATAAGTAGGACAACCTACTGAATGGGAGAAGATCTATGTAAATGACATCCAAAAAAGGCTTAGGATTCAAAATCTATAAAGGACTATAACTTGGGGTACCTGGGTGGCTCCATCTGTAGAGCATGCAACTCTTGATCTCAGGGTCCTGAGTTTGAGCCCCACGTTGGGCATAGAGCCTACTTAAACTAAGCGTTAGTGAGGATGTGGAGAAATACGAACCCTCTGCACTGTGAGTGGCAATGCAGCCACTATGGAAGACAGTAAGGAGGTTCCTCAAAGTAAACATAGAACTACCCTATGATCCAGTAATCACGCTACTGGGTATTTACCCAAGAGTAGGAAAATACTAATTCAAAGGGATACACGCACCTTTATTGCGACATTATTTACAGTAGCCAAATATGGAAGCAGCCCAAGTATCATCAACTGATGGATGAGTGAAGATGTGGTGTATATATATACAATGGACTATTCAGCTGTAAAGAGAGTGAAATCTTGCCATTTGCAACAACATGGATGGAACTAGAGTATAATGCTAAGCAAAATAAGCCAGAGAAGACAAACATCCTATTTCACTCACATGTGGAATTTAAGAGACAACAAAAACCAATAAAGAGGTAAACCAAAAACAGACTTTTAACTATAGAGAACAATCTGGTTACCAGAGGGGAGGTGGGTGGAGGGTGAAAACAGGTGAAGGGGATTAAGGTTACATTTATCTTGAGCACACAGCAATATCTGGAATTACCGAATAACTCTTATTTTACACCTGAGACGAAAATAACAATTATGTTACACTGGCATTAAAATAATTAGAAATTAGAAATAAAGGCTGTATCTAAAGTAGATTATGTTTCCTGACTTCCCAGTTACCGCGGCTGTGTATTTGCGATCTCTACTATCTTCGAGTGCCCTCCAAACACCGGCGCAGGCCACTGGCCTGGAGTACAGCGGCTGCGCCAGCGAGGGAGGGGGCCGGGCCCAGGGGCGGGACCTGGCTCCGGCTTCCGGCGGAAGAGCTAGGGAGCAAGATGGCTGCCGTCAAGACTGTGTTGTTCGTTGAGCCAGCGTGGGTTTGTTTTGTAGCTCTACCCCCTCAGCTTGTGAGCAGCGCCCGCGACCTAGCGGCTTTGCTGGTCCTAGCGCTGCCCAGAGCCCCTTCCCCTCTGACCCTGGTCTCGGAGAGTTGGTAAGATCTGTTACTGTGACCTCGGACGGCATTCCAAACTCTCAAGCCCATTCATTCCCGTAAACTCCGCAGCCCCGGCCCCTTAGAGGAAGGAATTCACAGAATAGTTGGGGAATTAAGGAAACAGCCTTACTGAGCGAGCTATTGAGCCTCATAATGTGAGCATATGATGGACAGTGTTGATAAGGGTCGGACTTCGGGGAATGAACACTCCACCAGGAGAGGTGAGGGCAAACTTTCCTAAAGCGCAGAGGCCAGAGCTGCGTTTGAAAGATCATCAGTAAGGCTGTTGCGTGAATGGAGAGCAGCAAGAAAAGAGCCTGGAGGGGTCTAACATCTGGGGTTTGCGTTAAGAGAGGAAGGCTAGATAGGTCGGTGAAGGAATTTAACCTATGGAGGTCTTATTACATGCGGTGTTACGGAATTTGAGCTCTGTCCTGTGGGCATTGGTGAGCTTTTGGAGAATATTAAGCTGGATAGTGATGCGATCCGATTTGCACTTTCTTGGAATCATTCTAGCGACTGTATTGAAGAGATTGTGAAACTGGAGGCCATGAAGCTATCACAGTAACCAAAGGCTAGATGTAAGTTGGGAGGGGGATAGGAGATGAGTGTACCTCATAGGTCATTTTGTATACCTAATAGACTGGGAACCCCTCCTCCTCTTCCCTGTGGCTGCCTTGCTAACAGAGTGTTGGAGCACCTGTACCAAGAGTATGGAGGGCATTGGCTCAGAAGGCACTTGGTCCTTTGCTGGTGGGCTGGCAGAGCGGGTAGAGGACAAAGTTCTTCATGCTGCTTTTATTTTCTTTTGGAGACATCACGGATCATTAGTTTTCCTTGGATTATGAAACAGGTGAGTCCTTTCAATGTCTCATTCCGATTCCTAGTGTTAGGAAAAGAATTTGAGGAAAAAATTGAAGTCCTGTGGATTGTTTATAGTTGGTATGTAATGAAGTTCAGGAGAATGTCTAGGTCACCATGACTATGATCTTGGTGATGGAAAAGGAATGTTCTGAGGACAACAAGGCCAGGATGGTGTGGCTATGGGCTGAAAGAGATTGACAGTTTGTTGGATTTGAAGAAAGGCTTTCTCCACATTAAAGCCATTTGGGGTCTTTGATACCTGATCATTTAATATATAAACTGTATAGTGAGATCCAGTAGGAAGCTAGTTTTAGAAAAATCTTGAAAGGTCTGAGTATTGTTTCATACCACCTGCTGGATAGCTATACCCCACTACACCTGTGGACCAGACCTCCCTTATTGGCAGCTGTGATTTTAAATAGCCTCAGGCAGCAGGAAAGTTCAGCTGCAACAGTGGTGGGGCCTTGGACTCTGCTCATCTGGGGGAGTTTCCCTTAAATTGGTATCGCAGTTATGCATATTTCTATTTGGTCCTTGGTTGTAATTTTCTGAGATAGGAGTTTTAAACATTTATTTTTTTTAAATGTTTTTTGTTTTATTTCAGAGAGAGACACAGCGTGAGCAAGGGAGGGTCAGAGTAGAGAGAGAGGGAGGTACAGGATCTGAAACAGCCTGCAGGCTCTGAGCTAGCTGTCAGCACAGAGCCCAACGCGGGGCTCAAACCCACGAACCGTGAGATCATGACCTGAGCCGAAGTCTGACGCCTAACCGACTGAGCCATTCAGGCGCCCCTAAGATTGGAGTTTTAGAACCAGCTGTACCACTAACTCTGGGTTGATACTTAAACTCTTGAGTTCTTGAGTTCTTCCTTTCTCTTTAAAAAAAATTTTTTTAACGTTTATTTGTTTTTGAGAGACAGAATGTGAGCAGAGGAGGGGCAGAGAGGGAGGGAGACACAGAATTCGAAGCAGGCTCCAGGCTCTGAGCTGTCAGTACAGAGCTTGACATGGAGCTTGAACCCACAAATCACGAGATCATGACCTGAACTGAAGTTGGACGCTCAACCGACTGAGCCACCCAGGTGCCCTGAGTTCTTCATTTCTTAAATGAAACAGTAAGACTGGCTTTTGGGGGCTTGTCTATTCCTGAATTCAATAAATTAGTAACTCCTGTTGCTCTTTGCTGGCTAACATAACGTTTTCCTGAGGACAAGCACTAGGCTCCTTCCCTAATAATCACTTAACTCAGTAGTGAGGTCAGCGCTCTGCCCTCAGTTGGAGTGAATAATTGATAACTTTGTCTACTTTCTGTGTGTCTTACAAACAAGTTATTAAAAAGCTTGGAAAGTAACTTAAACCTTGAATTCTGTAGTGGTAGAATTAGATACTACAGTTTAAAAATTGAGCTCTCTACTTAGCTATGTTTATTTAAAATGAACAGAACGACTTTAATATTTCTGGAAGCCCTGTTGACTAAACCACGGAAAACCTAAAAATTAGATTTATATTAAAAAGTTTTTTTTATGTTTTTTTTTTTGAGAGACAGAGTGTGAGCTGGGGAGGGGCTGAGAGAGAGGAAGAGACAGAATCTGTAGCAGGCACCAGGCTCTGAGCTGTCAGCACAGAGCCTGACACGGTTCTTGAACTCAGGAACTGAGAGATCATGATCTTAGCTGAAGTCGGATGCTTAACCAACTGAGTCACCCAGGCGCCCCTAGATTTTCATTTTTTAAATGGCGTCTGGGTATGGCATGTTTCCTTCTGTTCCTCACATACTGACGATCTGCCATTGTAGAAAAACACTAAGGATTTGCTTTTGAGTCGGCAGAGGTAAGGAATTTTCCTTGTTTAGTATTTGACTAGTGTTGGCTCTTGTCATTGGTTACAAAAGGTGCCACTCTCCACTTGGGTGGGTGAAGTAGATTCCTGCGGCTGCCATAACTACCACAAACTTGGTGGCTTAACACAAGAGAACTTTGTTCTCATAGCTGTACCTGCTCTGGAGGCTAAAAGATCTAAATCAAGGTATTGGCAGGGCCATGCTCCCTCCGAAAGCTCTAGGGAAGAACCCTTCCCTCCCCAGCTTCTGGTGGCTCCTGGCAGCCCTTGGCGTTCTTTAGCTTATAACTGCATCAGTCCAGACTTTGCCTCTGTCTTCACAGGGCCCTGTTCCCTGCTTGTGTCTGTGTCACCTCTACTTATAAGGATACCAGTCATTGGATTTAGGACCCGCCTTACTGCAGTATGACCTCATCTTTACTAATTATGTCTGCAAAGACCCTATTTATAAATAGGGTCACATTCTGAAATTTGGGTAGACGTGAAGTTTTGGGGGATACTATTCAACCCTCAAAACCCTGGCTTGGTGGTGACAGCTGTCAAGGGACAAGACGTTCTGGTTGAAGGAAAGCCCCCCCCCCGCCCCCAAGCCAGGCTCGTATAGTCAGCCTCATGTAGTCAGAGTGTGGGAGACAGATCCTGCGGAGAGCTGTCTCTGCCCTCTCAGGCCCGCATTGCTGGTTCCTGTTTCCCGTGTGCTTTCTGCTTCTACGACCTGAGCACACATCCTTCCACCACCAGCTCTAATAAGCAGTTAGTACATGCACTTTGTTAAATGCATGTGATCTAGGTGGGTAGGGACGGGAAATGTGTACTTTTTTCCATGCTTGTGCGACTGACTTTTTATTTGCGGGCTAACCACAGAAGAGTTGGACTGCACACATGAACTCTTATATTCTCTTAGCAGGATGCTACGGCAGCAATCCACAGCATGATGTGGCTGAGACTCTTTGCTTTTTACTGAAGCTATTTTTACTGATGCTGCTTTACAGTACATGGGGCCCTCAGGTGCACATTGTGCTTCTAATTTCATAGTCTCAAAGTTATCTAGGAAGCAAAAGGTCTCATATTTTGAAAGTATTCACTGTGAACTGGCTACTTAGAGAATGAAATCATATTCAGAAATCTTTTTAATGTTTGCCTAAATGCCAACAATCTTTGTTGGTGAATCTCTCCCTGACACTTTTGTGTTTTTTTTTTTTTTAATGTTTGTTTATTTTTGGGAGACAGAGACAGAGCATGAGCAGGGGAGGAGCAGAGAGAGAGGGAAAGACAGACAGAATCTGAAGCAGGCTCCAGTCTAAACTGTCAGCACAGAGCCTGATGCGGGGTTCGAACACATGATGTGTGAGATCCTGACATGAGTTGGACACTTAACTGACTGAGCCACCCAGGTGTCCCTTGTGGGTTTTTCCCCCTGTGTTTATTATTTTGAGAGAGCATGAGAGGGGCAGAGAGGAGAGACAGAATCCCAAGCAGGCTTCTGGCTGTCAGCATAGAGCCCATCATGGGGCTCAGTCTCATGAACGATGAGATTATGACCTGAATCAAGAGTCAGACACTCAACTGACTGAGCCACCCAGGTGCTCCTCTCCATGACACTTTTGTATCTACATCAGGGGTCAGCAAACTTGAGATTACAGGCCACATCTATCCTGCAGCCTGCTTTTATAAAATGGCCCATGAGCTAAATAGTTTAATGGGTTGGGGGCGGGTGGTGGATGAAGAGAACATGCAGCAGAGACTGTATTTGACCCACAAAAAATATTTACTGTCTAGGGCACCTGGGTGGCTCAGTCAGTTAAGCATCTGACTTCAGCTCAGGTCATGATCTCATGGTTCATGAGTTCAAGCCCCACGTAGGGTCTCTGCTATCAGTGCAGAGCCCACTTTGGATCCTATGTCCTCCTCTCTCTCTCTGCCCCTTCCCCGCTCGTGTTCTCTCTCTCTCTCCCTCTCTCTCTCCCTTTCTCTCTCACTCAAAGAAATAAACATTTAAAAAAATTAAAAACAAATATTTACTGTCTAGCCCTTTACAGAAAGTTTGCCAGCCCCTAGTCTAGGGCAATATACTGCAAATAGAGTGTAAAAGGATTATGAGGTAAACTTGTGAATCTGGCATAAGAGCCAGGGTTTCATGGAAAACTGCTGTGGTTAGCTCTAGTCAACAAAGTGGAGACTTTGGAGCCGTTGAAAAGTGGCTCTAAGTGAAGTTAAACCAGAGAAAACCTGTAAGATTTGTTAGGCTGAGTGCTTTAAAGACCAGTGATTTAAATTCCTACTGCTGCCGTTAAAAATTCCCAAAATTTAGTGGCCTGACACCACCACAAATTCATTTTAGAAGTCAGAAGTCCAAAATGGGTCTTCCTGCATGAGCAGGACTACCTGCCTTCTGGAGGCTCTACGGGAGAGTCTGTTTCTTTCCAGTTTGTAGAGATTGACCTCATTCCTTGGCCTCTGGTCCTTTCTGTCTTCAAGTCGGCAGTGGCCAGGTGAGTCTTTCTTACTCTGCATTACTCTGAAACAACTCCCCTGCCTCCCTCTTCACATTTAGAGGATCCTTGTGATTACATTGGGTATACCTGAATAATCCAGTAGATCTTTATTTTAAGGTCAGCAGACCAGCGAGTGACTCTAATTCCATATGCAGCCTTACTTCCTTCTTGCCAGGTAATATTACATATTCATGCGTTCTGGAGAATAAGATGTGGACACCTTTGGGGGATCATTAATTTGCCTACAACAAAACTCTTAAATGTTTCTACCCTCCCCTTTTTTTATCTTTATGATCAATCTTTTTTGTCTTTTAATCAATCTTTATGATTAAATATGAAATAAGGATATTTCATGCTATCATTCAATCTTTTTTCTTAATTGCTAGAAGTAAAATTAGTACTTGATTCATCTTTGTTTCTAAGAACAAAGTATAGCTAAATTATAACTTAAATCTTACTAAATTAAGGAATCTTGTTTCATATTTTTTTTAGTTTGCATAAAAAGGCCCAAAACCTTTTTGAAAAATCTTGGAGTACCTGGGTGGCTCACTCAGTTAAGCGTACAACTCTTGATTTCAGCTCAGGTCATGATCTAACGATTTGTGGGTTCAAGCCCCGCTTTGGGCTCTGTGCTAACAGTGCAGAGCCTGCTTGGGATTCTCTCTCTCCCTCTCTCTCTGCCCTTCCCTCACTCTCTGTCTCTCTTAAAAATAAGTAAATAAACTTAAAAAGTCTATTTACTTACCTACCCTAGAATCAGTTGTTCTTGGGTAATATTCCTATACACCATTCCTTGTTCTCTGTTAGTTTTTCATCAAACATGTCCCCCACCAACGAGCAATACTATTGCTTTCACATTTAGTGCTGATCCATTTTTAAAATGGACTCAATGCATGTTAACTGCATTTACCCTTATAATTTCATAGTCCTGAGTTCAGATGCAAAGGTCAGGCCAGTACAGATCTTCCTGTTGGTGTTGAAAGAAAAGAAACGTGTAGTGGCTCAGGGACATTTTATGGTAGGCTTTGTGTTTAGCTTGCCATTGCGGGGTGTGGGCTCCCAGCATAGAATTGGTCATGAGCAAATCTCAGACTTCTTAGAAGTAAATGGAAGGTCTTTTATAACCTAACAAGGTTTAAGCAGCTGAGTTGTACTGTAGTCTTTTGAGAATGGATCCGAACTCTTTGGGTGCACAGTTCGTGTCCATTTAGCCAAACCAGTGAGAATTATGGAAGGCTCCTCCAGACCAGGCGAGTGGGGGCAGGCACAGATTCCCCATCACATCCTCAACTTTGGCCTCTGTTGCCTTTTTATCCCTGTCTTACTTCCTGCTGTGGCGGGAGTATGTACCCGGGTAGAGTGGCGTACAGGGGAGGCGAGAATGCAGCTCCTACATAGAAATAGAGTTGAGATTCTCCTCAAAGCTAGAGGCCTAGTCTCTGAAAATCTTGCTCCAGGACGTGGACGTACACATACCCTTGTCCTAAGAGGTAACTTCTGCCTGTGAGAGCCACGTGGTGCATCCGTTCTGCTGACAAAGTAAAGAACTGGGCACAGCTAGGGACCAGCTGGCCGATAGCTTGAATTTCTTAACGTGTGTTCCATACTTTTCCTTTCAGTGTGGTCAGGTGATGGTTGAAGAAGTTTTCTGGGCAGACTCTTGAAGAGAATAAAGAGGAAGGAGGGTTGGAGCCTTCCAAAGCGGAACCCCAGGAGGTGAGGCCGAAGGCGTGCGCTTCCACAGGAGGGGCTGCACTTTCCACCCACTGTGCTCCTGATGTGGGCGGCGGCTGGTGAACAGAACGGAGAAGCGTGGCTTTCTTGTCCGTGTGGGGCCCTAGGTGAGAAGTATCGTATGCATGCTCGGGTACTGGTCTGTGAGTGCTTGAACTGGGTGGAGGTCTGAAGTGAGAAAGGACAGTGAGGCCTCCCCTCACCGGTACCCGCCGTCGTCCTGACCTTTCCTGCCCCCTCACTGACACTTTGGCACCGGGCTCACTGTCTTCCTGCTCCTGGCCTGATTTCAGAGAGGCCCCTGTCCCTCTGTCTGTAGCCAGTTGCTGCCTGCCTCGGCACTTTCTCCTGCTTCTTGATACACCATCCTGACCATCGCTTCTGGGGAAAACGGGCTACCTCAGAGGCTCCCCCTCCTCTGTCCGCCCTTTGAGCAGTGGTGTTTCTCTGAGTTCCTCCCTTAGCCCTCCGCTCCTCGCTGCCCGCTCTCCTTGTAGTTTCAGCCACGGTGGCCCATGTCTGAGCTTATCGCAGCCGCTCAGCGTTCTGCTCATTTCCTGGTCTCTAGCCCTAACCTTGACCTCACTCCTGAGTTTCACGGGTTTCTGCCTGCATGTCTCCCAGTTACCATAAATCAACAAAGCAAGTCCCAAGTGGGTTTCCTCTTTCCTTCTGCTCTGGTTGTCCCAAGTACCCAAGCGTAGCGAATTTTCCCATCTTGCACAGTCACCCACACCAGGGACCTCGGTGTCCTCTCTGACTCCTCATCACAGTCCACGCCTAATGCACTGCCATATCCTGCTAACAGTCTCTCTTACACCCGCCTGAATCTCTCCTGTTTGCTCTGCCGCAGTGGCTTGCCGCGTGTGGCTTGCCGCTGTCATCTCTCCCTGAATAGTGATGGCAGCTCCCCAGCTGGTGTCCCTGCCCTGGGCCTGGTTCCTCCTGTCCTGAGCAGCCAGAGGGAGCTTCCTAAGGCACAGAGCTGACCGTGTGGCTCTCCTCAAGCAGGCTAGGCACTTGTCATCTGTGGGAGTAGTCCGGGCAACCTCAGGGGGCCAGAAGGGCTCTCCGTGTTCAGACCCTGCTCACCTCTCCACATTGTATCCCCAGTTTACATTTCTCTGATAGAGTTTGTAGGTACCTAGAAATGTCCGTGTTTTCACCTAAGCAGTTCCTTTGCCTAAATTCCCTTTCCAGTTTACTTAATCTCGCCACCTCCCTCTCATCTTTCATGGCTGAGCTCAGTTGCTGCCTTTTCTAGGAACATCTTTTGAATCCTCTAGTTGAGTGAGATCAGTGTCCCTTCTGGGCTTCCGTGGCCTCTGGGATTCTGTGGCACCCTCTATCCTGCATTCACAGCATTATTTTGACATTATTTAACAAATGTTCAAACGTTGCTTACTCTATACCTGGCACTGTTCTAAGTGTTTTACAAATATTTAATCCTAACAGTAGTCCTTTGAGATAAGGCTAATATTGTCTCCAACTTTTGGTAACAAAACTAGGCACAACATTACAGAGCTCATAAGTGACGGGGCGAGATTTGAACCAAGGCCGTGTAGCTCTGGGGTCTGTGTGCCTCTCGTGTTTGTGGCCAGCCCTCCCCCACTAGATAGCCGGTTATTTGACAACTCCAGTAATGGGCCTCGTACCTCCGTACCTGTATGTTGACTTATCAATCCACAGCACAGATAGGTCAGAGACAATAGAGCTTTCCCTGTGAAACAGCTGGTAGGGCTTGTCCTGAATGTTGTCTTTATCACCTAGTCATCCTGGTCCTCTTGGAGCGCAGAGCAGCGCCCAACCCCCTCACTATCTTCTGAGCACTCAGGCCCAAGCCAGAGAACAGCCCCTTCTGCTCGCAATGCAGCCAGGCTGAATCTGTCGGGGAAGGCGTGGAGGGAGAAGGCCGTGGCTCGCTGTAACAGGTGTGAGGTGGGCGGGCTTCAACTGGTGTTTGAACGTGCTGAGAGCTGTGTGCTGTGGGCCAGGAAAGTGTCTGTGACCGCAGGGCAGGGTGAAGCGAGCTGGCATGTCTGAGGGTGAGTGTAATGAGCCTGCGGGGTGGGGCTCGGGGTGGCTGGTGCTGAGGTGTCCTGTCACTAGGTGTCGGGCTGGGGGCTGCGGCCGTGGCCTTCCCTGTCAGCACCTTGCTGCAGCCCGCTCGCGGCTGCTGGGTTCTCGGTGCATGGTCAGAATACTTGCTCTGCTACTCGGGGGTCGGGGTTCCGTCCAGCCTAATGGTTTCTCCTGCACCCAGGGAGAGCCCGCTGCGAAGAAGGCCTGCTCGAATCCTCAGGTCTACATGGACATCAAGATCGGGAACAAGCCAGCCGGCCGCCTCCAGATGCTCCTGCGTTCGGACGTCGTTCCCATGACGGCAGGTGAGCGGGGCTCCGGGCGGGAGGCCGGCGGCGGGGCGGTGGGCCTCCCCAAGCTTCTCGCCGCCATGGTTCTTGTGCCCTCGACACTCTTTCTGACCCGCGTTGACTTGAGGCATCTCAGATCCTGGGATCTAGGAACAAATGAGGCCGGGCAGGCATTTTTGAAGCTTTACAGGTGCTGGTTCACTATTTTTTAACAATGATGTTAAATAATGGCTTTTTCATTTTAGACATCATTGGCTTCCCACTTCAGGAGATAAAGAATCAGCTTTTAAATCCCTTTCCCTGCCCTTCCATCTTCTTTATGTATAGAGTGACCATAAGCTTGGTTAAGTCGGAGGTTATTTTAACTGTTTGACATCATACCGTAGTAATTTCTGTTCACACACACCATTTTGTTTTCCTGGGGTCCATCATTGTCTTGTTTTCACGCGAGCTTAGTCTGTGCATTTATTCCTGATGCTCTCCTGAATCCTGCTGCCTGCATGAATCTCTCCTCATGTTCACACACACCAGGTATTCTGTCGCTTTCCCTCTCCTTATATTTATTAAAAAATTTTTTTAATGTTTGTTTATTTTTGAGACAGACCGTGAGCAGGGGAAAGGGCAGACAGAGAGGGAGACACAGAATCCGAAGCAGGCTTCAGGCTCTGAGCTGTCAGTACAGAGCCCGATGTAGGGCTCGACGAACCCACGAACCGTGAGATCATGACCTGAGCTGAAGTCAGATGCTTAACTGACTGAGCCACCCAGGCGTCCCAACTATATTTTTTCTAAGAACAAGAATGTTCCCTTACATGATTACAGTATGACCATCAAAATCAGGAAGTTTAACATCAGTACGACACCGTTTACTAATTTTCAAGCCATCTTCAGATTTCATCTGTTACCCCATTATTGTCCTTTATAGTAATTTTAGCAATTGTTCTTCCCTGGCAAGGATTCGCACACCACATTGAACAGTGAAGTCTCTTCAGTCTCCTCCTGTTTGGAACAGCGTCTCAGTTATTCATTGCCTTTTTTTCTTTTTTAAGTTTTATTTTTGAGAGAGAGCGCTCATGAGTGTGAGCGGGGGAGGGGCAGAGAGAGAAGGAGAGAGTCCCAAGCAGAATCCACACTGGGAGCGCAGAGCCCAGTGAGGGGCTTAACTCAAAAACCATGAGATCATGACCTGAGCTGAAACTAAGGGTCAGGCACTTAAGTGACTGAGCCACCCAGGTGCCCCTTTCATTATCTTTCTTGATCTTGAGGACTTTGAGGAGGACGGGCCCAGTTTTAAGATTGTGTCTCAGTCTTTGCCTAGTACTTCCTCATGATGAGACAGAGGTGTGATGTGCTTTGGCAGGAACACCGCAGAAGAATGCTGTTTCCTTACTAGGGTATCGTGTAAGGAAGTGCATGATGTCAGGTCTAATATTTGTGATGTGAACTTTGGTTGCTTGCTTAAGGAGATGGCTGCCAGCTTTCTCTACTGGAAGGTACAGCTATTTTTAGGGCTATAAATTAAAAGTTAAAATTTTTTCTCCTCACTACCTCCAGCCCATCTCTTTGAAGTAACTACTACTATTCACAGTTGTGTGCTTCCTATTTTCTTTTTTTTTTTTTAATGTTTATTTCTGAGAGAGCGAGCGAGAGAGAGTGCGAGTTGGGGAGGGGCAGAGAGAGACTGGGAGACACAGAATCTGAAACGGACTCCAGGCTGAGCTGTCAGCACAGAGCCCAACGCGGGGCTGGAACTCGGGAACAGCAAGATGGTGACCTAGGCCGAAGTCAGACGCTTAACCAACTGAGCCCCCCAGGCATCCCTTCCTATTTTCTTAAATATTCGTAATGATTGTTTTTACTCAGAATCCATTTTTGTTTAAATCCAGCCTTTTAAAAAATGTTTATCAAAGTTATAATTTGCACATAGTTTAAAGAAAACCATTCTGTGAAGTTTGTTATAATGTGATGTTTTTCTGTTCCCCCTCAACATAATTTTTCTGCCCTGCCAAAGGTAACATTCATTTTTTCCAGGTGATTATTTTAGCTTTTATTGCTACATCTCTGAAAAACATATTCACTTTATCACTGATTTATTTTCAGGTTTTGGCTGTTTTAGGTCAGATGTTTTGGGAAACAGACTCATGAGGAATTGCATGCAGAAAGCAGGGGGTGATCTCAGGGACAACTCTTGCAAGGGCATGAGGGGAGCAGATCAGGCAGAGCGTGTACCTGAACTGCCGTCAGTCACACAGAGGCCTCAGCTGGTCCCGGGGGCGCATTGGAGCTCTGATAGCCCTTCTGAGTTGTTCTGAACTGAGGCCTGGGGGCCAGGCCTCTGGACCCTCACATGGACAGTCATGAATTCTGGCTGATTCCCAGGACGGGTGAGCAGCTTCCTTCAGCCAAGGGCGTTTACTGGGGTGGAACTTCTCCTGGGGCTGGTAGCATCTCATGCTCCTGGGAGGGGAGAGGGGGAACGTCTTGGTCTTGAAGGGGATCCAAGCGGCTTCCCAAAGTGTCCACTGCAGTCTGCCTCTCACACCACTCAGATCCTCATTGGCCGCTGTGTCTCGTCTCTCCTGTGCCCTCGCCCTGACCTCTGAGTTGTTGCAGGGACCCAGAGCTTGGCACTTGTTTTTCTTCTCTACCCTCTCTCTTCACTTAATGGTTCTGTGCGTATTAGCCTAGTGCCCACCTCTTAGAACTGATCCTTTACGAGGTCGGAATGAAAGTCACAGCTAATACAGCCTTCCAACACATAGTTTGTAAAAAAAAAAAAAAAAAAAAAAAAAAAAAAA
>NW_027527936.1:191241-300724 GCF_008692635.1 Crocuta crocuta
AGAGTTATGCGGGGCACCTGGGTGGCTCCATTGGTTGAGTGTCTGACTCTTGATTTTGGCTCAGGTCATGATCTTGAAGTTCATGAGATTAAGCCCTGAATTGGGCTCTGCACTGGCAGGATGGAGCCTGCTTGGGATTCTCTCTCTCTCTGTCCGTCTTTGCCCCTCTCCTGCTCATTCTTATTTTCTCTCTCAAAAAAAAAAACATTTTTAAAAATATTTATTTTTGGGAGAGCGCAAGCAGGGTAGGGGCGGCGGCGGGGGGGAGGGCAGAGGATCCAAAGTGGCTCTGCGCTGGTAGGCTGACAGCAGCGAGCCCGATGTGGGGCTCAAACTCATCAACTGTGAGATCATGACCTGAGCCAAAGTCGGATGCTCAACTGACTGAGCCACCCAGGTGCCCCTAAAAATTAGCATTTAAAAAATATATGTACTGTTACATAATAATTACAATATGAAAGAAAATTAATTTATAGTAAAATAGTATGTATTTCAGTCCTTAAATGCTTAGACACAACTAAATATGTGAAACACTTAAACGTACACTTCTGCCTAGAGCAGCAGTTAGCCGTGTGGACTGATAGAGGTGCATTTTGTTGGCAGGTCACAGTAACATGATTTCCTGACATGGTGAAAATCCCCTGGTAAAATTCAGAACAGAACCAAAAATTAAGTTTTCCCTTGGTTTATGTAGTAGGTCTATTTCTGGAAAGCTTCAGTGCAAAAGATAAGTCTTTGGATTTATATGTAAAATGGAGTTAGGTTCTCAGCTCAAATCATTATGAACAGATTTTTCTCCAATACACCAATGTTTCTCAGGGCATTTGAAAGTCTGAGAGGATTAGGAATCCTTCTTGCTGACGTGTGACCTGGCAGGACATCTAGGTTCCCCGTTCCCTTCCCACTAGTGCCAGTAGCACCCCCTGTTCCTGACCACCAGAAACAGAGCTTGGAGTTTCCAAGTGGCCTCGAGGGGGCAGTCTTCCCCTATTTAAAAGCCGTGCTGTGGCCAGTCCCTTCCCGTCCCAGGGTTTCCAGTGACATCTGTAAATGACTCCTGCCCACATGTCAGCCTCCATGCTGTTCTCTCCCTGTCGTCTTCCCCTGGACGCCTCAGGCCCCCCAGGCTCTCGTGCTCTTTTCCCCCAGACGCTGCCTCCCCTCCCCTCTGTCTCTGGCACTGTCTGCCACCACCATCTGCCTGGCTGCCTGCTCAGCTTAGGACTCCCCCTGGACCCCTCTCCTCCGTCACACACACGTCAGATCCACTTTCTTCACGTCACCCTTCCTTCACTAGCGCCAAGTCCTCACGCATGTCTCCCTGCTTCCACTCCTGCCTCGTCCCCTCCTGGTCCAGTCTGCGAGGTAGTCAGAGCCGTCCTGTTCACACATAAACCCAGTCCCGTCACTCTCTGGCCGAGAGTCCTCCCGTGGCCCCATCACGCACGTGGGATCCAGCAGGACCCACTGGCAGGAGGTCTGGCACCTCCCGGAGCTCCCGGAATGTGCTGCTCCTCCCTCTGCCCCACGGCCGTCCTACTGTTCCTCAGTCACCGCCGACTCCCCTCAGGGCCTGGGTCATGCCACTTCCTGTCCTAGAATGTTCTTCCCTTAGCATCCATAGCGTTCACCCCTCACTTCCTTCAGCTGCCATGTACTTCGTGCTAGAGGCCAGCCTTGCTCTCGCTCTAGAATGGGCATTCCTGGCATCTCTTCTTTTTAGTCAGCTTCATTTTTCTTCATATATTTAATATCTGAGATTATATTATGAAGTTACTTATTCTTTTACTTATTTTCTGTCTCCCTTTCTAGAATATTAGCCTCATGAGGGCAGGACCCAGTCTTTATTGATTACCACTGTATTCTAGAATCGTGTAAATAAATATTTGAATATTTAAAGCTGGTGTTCACAGGGCTGTTTTGTTATGTGTCAGGCACCTTGATCAACTCCAACATTGAGGGTGGAATGGGACATGGTCCCCATCCAAAGGGGGCATGTGGTCCAGAGGCCCAGCCGTGGAAAGCGGGCTTTCTCATTGAGACAGATGAGGTTATAGGCTCCCTCTCTCAGCCCCTGCCAAACCTGGGTCTTTTTAACTCAGATGTTACCTCCTCCAGAAAGCCTTCCATGGTAGTGTGTGTGTGTGTGTGTGTGTGTGTGTGTGTGCGCGCGCGCACGCGCCAAACCTGGGTCTTTTTAACTCAGATGTTACCTCCTCCAGAAAGCCTTCCATGGTACTGTGTGTGTGTGTGTGTGTGTGTGTGTGTGTGTGTGAGAGAGAGAGAGAGAGAGAGAGAGAGATAGAGATACACTTTTAGGTGACCGTACTGGGGTGTGTGTGTGAGAGAGAGAGAGAGAGAGAGATACACTTTTAGGTGACCGTACTGGGGTGTGTGTGAGAGAGAGAGAGAGATACACTTTTAGGTGATCGTACTGGGGTGTGTGTGTGTGTGTGAGTGTGAGAGAGAGAGAGAGAGAGATACACTTTTAGGTGACCGTATCTTGTGCTTCCATTTGCTGAACGAACGTCTGTGTGATGAGGCTTTACTGTTCCATAGCATTTTTTTTTTTAAACAGCTTTATCGGGATGCAATTCACATACATTCACTTCACCCATTTAAAAATATACATTTCAGTGGTTTTTATTGTACTCACAGTTATACAGTTATTACCACAAATAATTTTAGAATGTTTTTCTCCCAAAGGAAACCCCACACCCTTTAGCCTTCCCCTTTTTATCCCCCAGGCCTAGGCAAACACTAATTGACTTTCGATTAGTTTTGCCTATTCTGGACATGTCATATCAATAGAATTCCACAACATGTGGCCTTTTGTGACTGGCTTCCACTTAGCATTAATGTTGTCAAAAAAGTTCATCTACGATATAGCACGTATCTGTGTTTCATTCTTTTTTACTGTCAATTAATATGCAGTGTATGGATATACCACAATTTGTTTATCCATTCATAAGTTGAACATTTGTGTGGTTTATACATTTTGGCTATTATGAATAATGCTGCTGTGAACATTCATGGATAAGTTTTTGTGTGGACATCTGTTTTCATTTCTCTTGGGTAGGTACCTACAATTGGAATTGCTAGGATCTAGGATAACTTTTTTCATATTTTGAGGAACTGCCAGACTATTTTCCAAAGTGGCTGCACCACTTTACATTCCCATCAAGAGCCTGTGAGGGTTCCAATTTCTGTGTATCCTCACAATCCCTGAATATTATCTCTTTTATATTCTCTTTCTGTTATCCTGGTGATGTGAAGTGCTACCTCATTGTGGTTTTGATTTGCCTCGTGGCTGATGATGTTGAGCATCTTTTCATGTGTCTGTTGTCCATATTTACATCTGCTTTGGGAAAATGTCCATTCAGATCCATTACCCATTTCTAAATTGGCTTTATTATTGAATTACAAGAGTTCGTTATGTATTCTAGCTGTAGTTCTTTTATCAGATACATGAATTGCAAGTAGTTTTTGTCATTCTGTCGGCTGTCTTTTCACTTTATCTTTTGCTTTGAAGCACAGTTTTAATTCTGTTGAAGCCCCATTTATCTCCCTTCTCTCCCATCAGTATATTTTTGGCATCATAACTCAGAAGGTTTTGCCTGACCTAAGGCTATAAAGACTTACTCCTATTTTTTCTTGTAAGACTTTTATAGATTAGCCTTTACATTTGGGTCTTTGATCCATTTTGAGTTAATTTTGGGTATATAGTGTGAGAAAAAGGGTCCAATTTCATTCTTTTGCATGTGGGTCTCCAGTTGTCCTAGCATCATTTGTTGAAAAGGCTGTTCTTAGGGAGCCTGGGTGGCTCAGTTGGTTAAACATTGACTTTGGGTCAGGTCATGATCTCCTGGTTCGTGAGTTCGAGTCCCACTTCAGGGGAGCATGAGCCCTGCTTTGGGTGGGCCCCGTTTCTCTCTCTCCCCCCTTGTCTCCCTTTCCCTGCTCTTGTGGGATTCTCTCTCTCTCTCTCTCTGTCTCTCTCTCTCTTCCTGCCCTTGCTCACTTGTGCCCTCTCTCTATAAAAGAAAAAAAAAAGGCTGTTCTTTTCTTTTTTAATTGTATTGGTATCCCTTTTGAAAATCAGTTGACCATAAATGTAAAGATTTTATTTCTGTACTTTTTCTGTTTCATTGATCTATATATGTGTCCTGTGCCACTTCTACATTGTCATGTATTCTGTAGCTCCATAGTACATTTCGCATTTGACAAGTAGGAGTCCTTTAACTTTTTCTTCTTTTTCCAGATTGTTTTGGCTATTCTGGGTCTCTAACATCTCCATATGAATTTCGGAAATAGTTCTCAGTTTTTGCAAAAAATCCAGCTGGGATTTTGACAGAGATTGCACTGAATCTGTAGAACAATTTGTGGGTTGCCATCTTTGCAGTATTAAGTTTTCCAGTCCATGAACATGGGATGTCTTTCCATTTGTTTAGATCTTCTTTAATTTCTTCCTATAACATTTTATAGTTATCAGAGAATAAGTTTGTATTTCTTTTAAATTTATTCTGCAGTATTTTATTCTTGTTGATGTTATTGTAAATGGAATTTTTCGATTCATTTTCAGATTGCTCATTGCTAGAGTATAAAATAACTTGATTTTTGTATATGGATCTTGTATTCTGCAAACTTGCTGAACTAGTCCTAATAGTTTTCTAGTGGATCCTGAAGGATTTTCCTTATATAAGATCATGTCATCTGGAAATTTCATTTCATTTTTTTGCAACTTGCAGTGGCTGGAACATCTAGTGCAATGTTGAATAGAAGTAAGGGCAGATGTCTTGGTCTTATTCCTGATCTTATGGGGGAAACATCTAGTCTTTCACTGTGTGGGTTTTTTGTAGGTGCTCTTTATCAGACAGAGGAAGCACCCTTCTGTTCCTAGTTTGTTGAGTGTTTTTATCATGAGAAGTTGTGCATTTTGTAAGATGCCTTTTCTGTGTCTATTGAGATAATATGGTTTTTGTACTTTATTCCGTAATGTGTTATTTTTGTTTTGTGGATGTTAACCCAGTCTTGCATTCCTGAGATACATCCACGGTTATCTTTTGAATGACTCTTTTTCACTAGACTATGAGCTGCACCAGGGCTGGGACCAGTGTCCCCAGGGCCCACCAGGAGCCTAGTTACCAAGTAGACAATAAGTATTTGTTGAATGAATGAAAGAAAGGATAAACCAGTATAAAATGATTTAAATAACTTTGCGCACCATTTCACGGACTATCAATTGAGTGGAAGACAAGACATCCACATGGTATTATCCTGGAGTCTGAGCCCGCCGGGTTGAAGGGCTGTCAACCGTCTGCACAGTGTACCTCTTATAGCAGGGAGCCAAGGGTAAAGGCTGATGTGCTCCTTCTCTCCCCCAGGCCTGCTCTCCATGGCCAACTCCGGCCCGAGCACCAACGGCTCCCAGTTCTTCCTGACGTGTGACAAGACGGATTGGCTGGATGGCAAGCACGTGGTGTTCGGGGAGGTCACAGACGGCCTGGACGTCTTGCGGCAGATTGAGGTGTGTGGCTTCCCCGGGCCCGGGGTGCGTGGCCCTGCGGGAGAGCTGGCGACAGGGGCCACGGCTGCTCCCAAGGAGGACTGCCTCTGCTCAGGGAGGGGTGGGCCGATGGGCAGGGTGTCCAAGAGCCGCTCCTTACTCTCCACCCTCCCTCGTTTCTCCCCCTCTTCTGTCCCCACAAAGGCCCAGGGCAGCAAGGATGGGAAGCCAAAGCAGAAGGTGATCATCGCCGACTGTGGGGAGTACGTGTGAGTCCGCGCAGTCTCGGCACTGCCCCTGCGTGTCCAGGAGCCGTCAGCCTGGGAGCCAGCACCTGCGGTGTCCCTCCCCTTGGTGGCAACCAGGGGTTTGTGTCGTGGCCCTTCTTGGGGTCAGCTTGCAGCAGCTCTTCTCAGGCCTGGGCTCCCTCTGGCTCTTTCCCGGGTGTGGCCGTGGGCCCGGGAGCCGGCACAGGGGCCGCCTTCCCCGCCGTGGACAGGCTGTGCGTGGCCTTCTCCGGGCCTTTGCTGCCACGGCTTCTCCTAGGCCCGCCAGTGTGGCTCCTGGACGTTTCTTGTGGTAAAATAAACCCGAGTTCTTGTACTGCCGCCTGCTGGCCAGGTCCCAGGTGTTGTCAGAGAGCTGTGACTGGCCGATCTTCCTGTGACAGAGGAGAGCCCCTCCCCTGCTGTTTCCCCCCAACCCGGGCCGGGTCCCTGAGACCATACCCTGTCAGACCACTGCAGGGTAGCAGAGGTCAGAGCTGGTGCCAAGTGCCTCTCTCCTCTGCTACCAGGCCACTGAGTTAGGTAAGCCAAGTTCCATTCCTGCCTCGTACCTAGTTGTGAGTCTAAGGGGCACCCGAAATCAGTCTTGGTGACCCATTCACTCATTAATAGTCCAAATTGTGGACCACAGAATTCCCAGAGCCCTTCTTTTGCCCGGCACTGTGCGTGGTGCTGGGGAAACATGAGAAATCAGCCGTGGTGGCAGCTGCATCCTGCCCATACCCAGTCCCACTGGAAATTGAAGTCAGGTACCAGTTTGTAGCATGTGCAGCCTCTCGCCCTACACCAGTGTTTGGCTGGCCGGGCCACCTCCCAGCAGGTCCCGTGTGCTGAGGCTGGTCACCAGAAACCATCAGTCATCAGAGACAACGTCCAAGGCTGCCACCTGCTGCTCTGTTGCCTGCCAGAGGCTCTAGATCAAGGTCTGCACTCAGAAACCATTGGGCAGGGCTGGTTCTCCTTTGGGGTTGAGGTCAGGTGAGCCTGGAGGGGAGGAGAGAAGCCCGCTGGCCTGTGATCCCCGACAGCTTCTGCGGAGGGGTGGATGCTGGCCCTGTCCCTGTCTAGCATCCAGGGCCAGCCTCGGTCTCTGCCTTCAGGTGGGGCTTGGCTTGTACCCCTTTGGTTGGCTAGGGCCCACTCCTGTGGCTGGGATCGCAGCCCGCAGTATTCCCAGCCGGGACCCTTGCTCCCTAACCAAGGCGTTCCTCTCACTGGTGGTCAGTCATGGCTGTCAGGACAGGCAGCAGTGAGGCCAGGAAAATGCCAGCCACTCAGGGCTGATGTGACGTCTGGGAGAGGAGAGATGTATTTGAAGTACTCGACAAGGTTGACTCTAGAGATTACGTGTGGGGAGGGGAACCGACTGACCTGAAGCCCCAGGAGGAAGGACTGGTCACAACCCTGTGAAACCAGGGGAGAGGTTGTTGCAGGGGAGGGAGCTTTGTCCCTCACTGTGCTTCCCTGATTGCCTGGGAAGGTGGGACTAGCCCAGTGGCCAGGAAGCCAGTGGGCAGGGGAGGCATCAGGTGGCAGTTGCTCCCTCTGTGCTGTGTAAGGGGCTTCCCCAGAATTTACCACGTGGGTCCGCCCATAACCCTCGTACAGGTGGTGACCCGAGCCTTGGTGGTGAGATGCCAGGTCCCGATGCCATCTGCTGGGTGACTGTGCAGGTATTTTTTTTTTTTTTAATTTTTTTTTTTAGTGTTTTATTTATTTCTGAGAGAGAGACAGTGTGAGCAGGGGAGGGTCAGAGAGAGAGGGAGACACAGAATCCGAAACAGGCTCCAGGCTCTGAGCTGGATGTCAGCACAGAGCCCGCCGTGGGGCTGGAACCCACAAACCATGAGATCACGACCTGAGCCGAAGTCGGACGCTTAACCGACTGAGCCGCCCAGGCGCCCCAGGTACTGTCTGTTTGACCAGAGCGCCTGGCTGCCTGCCTTCCCGATGTTGGGCCAGAGCTCCAGATGGTAGGGTCGTGGGGGCCCCACACCTGCCTCCCGGGAGGGAGCGGGGGCAGGACTGGGGTGGAGGGCAAGGAAGGCGATGCTACAGAAAGATCTGTTTTCAAAGAAGATTTAATAACAGATTTTCAATATATCATAGATCGAGTAAATCAGATCACCAAGCAGTACATAGAGTATGATCCTGACTTCATGAAATACCCATATGTTCTCTAAGAAGACAAATGTGTATGTGTCAGAGAAAAAGACTGGAAGGAATTATTAACAATACTTATCTCTGTGTGCTGGGATTATGAGTTTTTGGGATTATGCTGGGATTCTGTGGTTTTTTTTTTTTCCAAAAGTTTCCCTGGCACACAAGTGAACAACAACTTTTTTTCCTTTTTAAAGGTCCAGATGCTTGTTCAAGGCTTCGTGGTAAGAAGAGAAACCCAGGAAAGCTCCCCCTTCAGCTTCTCAGAGGCTGTAGGTAGGACTCTGGACTTTGGGAGGAAACAGCGACACAACACAGCCCTGTCCTCCCTCCTCAGAGGCCCAGCCCCCCTGGGTCACCAAGTCACGGTAGGTCCCTGCACGCTGGGACTCCCACAGGCAGGCGATCGTGTAAGTCCCCACCTCATCCCTAGAGGTGACCACATTTAATTTTTTTTTTTTTTTTTAAGGAAAAGCGCAGCTTTAAAGTAGACACAGCAGCCCCTCCTGGACATGTTCTGGGAGGCGGGGGTTTTAACAGGAATGCTAACAGGGGAGGCCCAGATATGCAAATTCATTGAACGCAGGACCACTAGTAGATTCACCGAGTCGTGCACACACGGTGCCGACTGCTTTGTGGACACACCGGATCCCCACCATGGCCCTGCACGGGCAGAACTGATCATTCAGAGGAAAAACCTCTCACTTAGAGGTGACATAATTTGGTCAAATTAACCAGGGGCAGAGCCTGGATTCTATGCGACGTCTACTGGCTCTAAAACCCCCTGTATCCTATTCACAGCCTCCTTTCCTGTGAAACTGCAGGCCTTTTCCCTACATAGAGACACAAAAGAACGGGGCTCTGCCTGGTGAACAGTCACCCGGGCCAGTGCCGGGCTCTGACTGTGGAGGCGTGCTGGCCGTGAGGCACACAGAGCAGTTCCCCCCACACCACCGGCCCCAGATGTGGCTGTTTCCGGGCGGCCTCCCTTCCTGGCAGCACTTACTTGGCTGTCAGTGGGCCTGAGCTGACCACCCTGATGTATGCTTCTAATGTGCCGCCTTCAACCTAACCTGGGCCATCGGGCAACCATATAATAAATCAGATGACTGTCCCTTCGTTGACTTTGCATCCATAATTCTCCCCGTTCTCCAAGGCCTTTTCTGTTTGGTTTCAATTTGCTGGCTGGCTGGAGGTTCTAGAAGTCTGTCAGGAAGTCTATGACCACTGTACTTCCAGCTTTATGGCACAGAAAGGGATTCCGATTATGACCCTCACATTCCTATTTGGCACATCCAAGGGACAAGGCAGTCTGCATCTTAAAAACATTCATTCTACAGGCTTTCCCGGCGTCCCCAAAGCATGCCAGGTTAGGTGCTAGATGTTGAAGCATCTAATACTGACGTTTGCTAAGTTTTCAAACCTCTGCTGCCCCTGATATTGAGAGGAGAGAGCTGCTAGCTAAAGCCCCAAAATGGCAGGTTTCCTGTCCGATGTACACGGCAGCTGGGCGCTCAGGCTGTGTCTTTGCTCTATGACAGAGGAGAGGGCCAGGGTTTCAGGCAGGAAGGAGGCTAATCCTTGTGTCACGGATGAGAAACTGAAGCCTGAATCAGGAAGGGGACTTGTCCTGACACCAAACTGGGCAGTGGCTGCGTTGGAACTAAAGTACAGGTCTCCTGACATTCCAGCCACTTCGTGCTCCAGTCCCTGCCTGCCTGAGCTCAAAGCCCCAGGCCAATCAGGAAGTGCCCACTCTGCAGACAGTCTGGGCCTGCCCTCTGTTACGGGAGGGTCTCCTCCTCTGTACTTGCTCCACAGTCCCTTCCACGTCCCCGTGGAGTGGCTGCTGTCCTGCAGCAGGGCCCCGGCGTCCACACCTGCCGCCAGGCCTGCCGGCCCGGGGCCCCTCGGCGGGGATGCACGTCCTTGGGCGCAGGGGTGGTTCCGCCCCAGCTGGGCTGTGCCTGTGGGTTGGGCAGGCCCGGGATCGGCTTTTAATGACCCAGTATTTCAGGGCTCGGGCACCTGGACTCTGTCTGCGCCAGCAGGTAAATTACAGGCTTAGCAAGTCAGAAATCAAATAAACACTCCAACTGCCTGTGGCGGCCGCTCCGAGAACAGTGGTTTCCGGGAACCTGCACCCGGGTCACCCTAATTACTGCCTCTGTCACTTTCCTGGGACAGAGAGCTTTTCTTTGGTTCACAGGCCCAGAGAGAGCACAGTGCTCCTGGGCACACAGGGTGGTACGGACCGGTGAGCAGACCGTTCCCCGCGCTTGGCCCCAGGTGGCCCCATGCTATGGGCGGAATGGGTTGCTCCTTAGTGTGGCAGGAAGGGGAAACGGAGTTACATTTGCTGGTGGGTGTCTGGACTTGTAGGCTGAGGGTCCAGTGGAGAATATACCCAGGTTGATTACTGACATGGGCCATGGGCAAGGAGACAGGAGGGGGTGGCATGTGTGCCACCTACTGCAGCCACTGTCTACTTCTAAGGGTTTTTGTGTCCGTGCTAAGCCTCATGGAAAAAAGATGGGGGAAACGAAGCCCCCAAGGTTCTTTGCTTCTGGGGTGGGGGCAGCATACCGCTTTCCCAAGGAGGGACGTCATATGCCATAAAACTTTCCCGTCAGCCTTGGTCTCAGCATGAGGCTCCTCTAGCTTATTCTTTCTCTAATGTGCTGACGGCTAGTGGGCGGCGTTAGGAGCCCAGTAATACACTCCTGAGCACAACCGCATGTCTGTGCCCTGGAAGGCCCAGTGTGGTGTCTAAAGAGGGACAGACCTACTTCCCCCCACTCAGCCCGACCAGCTAAGCTCACACTCCAGGTGCTCTTCACACAGGCCTGGGTTGGGGATGGTCAAGGACAGGTCCTGAGGCAGGACATCTCCTTGTGAGGCTGCTGTGCACATCAGGCCAGTCGGGCTACTACACACACCAGGGGAGGGGGCAGAGGGACCTGGGGAGACGCTGGCAGGGATGCAAGTGAGGGCCCTCCTTGCCGCCCCACCTGAGCTATGATGGCATCTAGGGTTTCCTGTGTCTGGAAAAGGGCCGGACCCAGGCGGGAGGCTCTGCAGCGGCGGGGCCGGGCCTCAGTGGCAGCCACAGGCCCTGACCACCATGTTGCGGTGCTTGCGCAGGATGACATTGTTGCTGCTGTCGTAGTAGAGCACGGAGGTGGCGCTCAGCTTGGTGGGTGCGCAGCACGCCTTGGGGACCGCGTCCGGCTTCATCAGGTGCACCTGACCAGGGAAGGGACAGCAGGCAGGCGTGAGCACCACGGCCTTCTCCCACGGCCCCCCAGCTCCCGCCACCCCGACCCCGGAGTCTCCAGCTGCTCACCCTCCCCCGCTCCATCCTCCACCTGCAGCCCAGGCTGGTGCTAATGTGTAGATGGGCCCCCCCCCCACTGCCCTCAGGGTCCAGCCTCGGCACCAGCCAGCTCCATCCACACTCACTCCCCTCAGAGGTGGCGACCCCGCTGGTCTCCAGCACATGGCGCGCCCCGTGCCCAGCCCGTCTGCCGCACCACCCCTCTGGGTCCCCTCCGCTCCTCCCTATGTGCTCCTGTAATGTTCCCGATCCTATCTGGTCCCCATTAGCTGTTGGTAATCTGTCTCCCCTCCCGGCTGTGAGCCCGTGAAGGATCACAGAACTGGAAAAACCAAGGGCCCCGGGTCCATCCCCGTGTTCAATGCTGTCACTCCTCAAAGCACTTGCCACCCCTGATAACAACTTCTAAGGCAGCTACCGTTCTGGGCCGACCGAGACGGAGGGCACGGAGGCCCCGCGTGGTGGTGCCCGGAGCCGCCTGGCTCTCAGGTGCGGCGGGACTCGGACAGGGGGCGCTGACCTGCTACCCTCCCAGCAGCCTTTCTGCCAGGAAGAGCCTGCCTGAGGGAACGGCCCGTTTTCAGCCTCCTGAAAATATTTCTGCCGAGCCCCGGCAGGGCGAGCTGCAGTTTACAGGAACCCCGGGTCAGGGCCCCCCCGCTGCCAGGCCCCAAGGCGGCCCGACGCTGTGGGGAGGCAGGAGAGAAGAGGACGCCTGCTCCATCCATGTGTCGTGGCCGCCGCCAGGGCTCCCCGCCCTCTCAGAGGCTGCCGAGCAGGACCCGGATGGAGCTGTCTGGTGGGGGAACCTGTCCGGCAGCCTGGCCCCCGCGCCCCAGTGCCCAGTTCTGAGCCAGCCTGCTGTGAGGACACCTCACAGCACCTGCTTACTGGCTGTGCATCTTTGGGTCCAAATCCTGCATCTGTAGGCCTCATTTTCTCCTCTGCCAAATAGGTAGAATGGTACTTTTCTCATTTCCAACACAAACATATCTAGGACACATGCCTTGTGCCAGGATGGGTCACAGAAATGTTCCTACTCTCACAGATTCAGTGGGGAGGAAAAAGGAGACAAGGAATATTCCAGTAGACAACCAGGGCTCATGGGAACGGCACAACAAAGCAGGCCCTCCACCCCAGCAATAATTCTGACCCTGGACAAGGCTTCCTGTCCCTGTCCTCACCTGCAGACCCCAGCGTTCCTCCTACCCCACACCTAGTCCTGAGAGGGGCCCTGCCTCCAGCTGCCCTTTCACTGGGTCCCCTGCCTGCTCCACCCTTGACCCCGTCCAGCTGCCCACTGCAGCCAGAGCAACATGTCTAGAAGGTTCAGATCATTGACACTGCATCACTAACCCCCTGCACCAGCTGCTCAGTTTACTTGGAGTTAAATCCACCCACCTGCCACCTTCACTGGGACCCCAATGCTGTGGGACCCGTCCACGCCTCCCTGCAGCCTGAGCCCATCCAGCTGTCCTGGGCTGACATGGGATCTGCTGGTGTGACCATCGAGGGCCAGGAGAGGCATGGAGCTCGTGCATAAGGGACAGCCCAGGGACCCACTTCCCATCACCCCTGAGCTCCCAGAAGGTGGCTCCTGGGGACAGCTATCCCACTTGACATGAGAAAGGCAGTATCAGCACACAAAGCCCCTGCCAGTGATGTGTTTCCTCTCGCTTGGGGGCATCACCTTAACCTCTTCCAGGCAGGCTCAGGGATACCAGGAATTAGGATTCTAGATCAACATTCCAGAAAGAAATCTCTACCCCAGAATCAACTAACGTTTAAAACACTTGGGAATGGCAACGTGCAGAAGACGGGGTGGGAGGGTCCTGAGCCCACCGTGTCCTACAGGCACAGCCAGGTGACATCTCAGTGGAAAGACTCCAGAAAAGGCCCCAAAGGCCAGCGGAGCAAACTCCACGACCAAAGGCGGAGAAGAGGCCACGCGAGGAGGGCAGGAAGAGCAGCGGGGGAGCTACCGCGGCCTGTGGGGCTGCCCGTGGGCGGAAACATGGGAGCTCCACAGGGAAGATGAATTCCCGTATTTGGCTTCAGAAACCAGAGTGGCCGAATTTCAGTTCTAACAACCAGCAGGACTTAAAACCTGAATTTAAAATATCAGCGGCCTGGCTCTGGGAGGGCAGGAGGAACCCGAGACCCTGCCTCAGGAGACGCGGGCAGAGATACAACACTGAAGCAGCAGGTGGAAAACCCCCCCGGGGGGTCTGGGAGGGGGAATTGTTTACTCCCCTCAGAGCGAGGCCCCAGGGACAGAGATCACCTGGGGACTCCAGGGACAAGGGAGCAGGCATGCGCTGTTTCCTCCTGTCCCCCGGCATAAACACATGCCACCTGGGGGAACCAGCGCGGCACTGACACCCTGCCTCACTTGCCACTCTGCCCCTCCCCCAGCCACACCTGCCTCAGCTCCGGCACCGAGGATCCCCTCCTGCAGAGGACAGTCATCTGAACCCTGCTAATACCACCTCCCTGCACCCTGAGCTCTGGTGGCTCTGCCCCTCCAGTCAGGCTGGCCGTGGTCTTGGTCCCTGTGGCAGCTGGTCCCCTCTCACAGAGGTCCAGGGTGCAAACCTTGTAGACACTGCACATCCTGTGTCTGTGCACGTTGCTGATGCGCCCCCCCGCCCCCCTTCCCTGGTACACCCATGACTGGAGCCCATCCACGTGGGACCACAAGCATGGCACTGCTCAAGCAGCCCCGATGGGGGGCAGCACCACTTCAGTGACTCCTGCCCTGGAGAGAGGGAAGGACAGCTACACGCACCAGTCAGGCTGCACCCCGGCAGGGACTGGGGGCAGACCGTCTGATTGCAGGCCGTGCCCACCAACGAAAGCTTCTCAAGGGGTAACACAGGAAAAGCGTCCTGTGATTTGGTGCTACAGCATTGTATAAATGCCTGGTGTGACTCAACGCAAGCCCAGAGTGCCCCACATTGGCCCACTAACACCACAGGGACCAAACATTGCCCATGACATCAGAGAACTATTGCAGACGGCTGGACTGAAGGAAAAAGTGACTCAGTCACAGAAGCAGCTGTATGTGGCACACCTAGAAGACATGCCTGAAGCACCAGCTTCTGATGAACCAGGTGCACTGCACTGTTGGGCACTATAGGAGGCCTTCGGAAGGCCATTCCTTTCAAAAGCAGGAGATGTAGCTGGCCTTCCTAACACATAGGAATAGACAGAGACAAAATGAGACCAATAAATATATATTCCAGATGAAAGAACAGGACAAAATCAGGGCAAAAGACCCAAGGAAGACAGAGATAAGTAATATGTCTGATAGAGAATCTGAAGGAATGATAAAAAAAAAAAGATACTGTACTTGAGAAAAGAGTGGAGGACATCAGGGGTGCCTGGCTGGGTCAATTGGTAGAGCATGCGACTCTTGATTTCAGGGTTGTAAGTTCAAGCCCCACATTGGGTGTAGAGCCTACATAAAATAAAGTTTTTTAAAGAGAGTGGTTGGCATCAGTGAGGCCTGTAACAAAGAGATAAAAAACTACCAATCAGAGACAAAGAATACAATAAGTGAGGGTTGCCTGGGTGGCTCAGTTAGTTGAGCTGACTTCGGCTCAGGTCATGATCTCATGAGTTTGGGCCCCACGTTGGGCTCTGCTGACAGCTTAGAGCCTGGAGTCTGCTTTGGATTCTGTGTGTCCCTCTCTCTGCTCCTACCCCACTTGCACTCTGTCTCTCTCTTAAAAAACAGAACAAAAATTTTTTAAAAATATAATACAATAAATGATTTAGAACACCCTAGGATAGAATGAGTAGCAGGCAAGAGGAATCAGAGAATGAATCAGTGATCTGGAAGATAGAGTAGTGGAGAGTAATCAAGTTCACCAGATGTCGAGAAAAGTTATGCAAAATGAGAAAAGACTTAAGGAACTCAGCAACATCATCAAGCATATAACATTTGCATTGTAGGGATCCCAGAATGCAAAGAAAGAGATAAGGGGGGCAGAAAATTTACTTGAGGAAATAAGGGATGAAGAAATGGAAGGAAACAGAAAGCCAGATCCAGGGGGGTACAGAGATCCCCAAACAAAATCAACCCAAGGAGGTCCACACCAAGACCTATAGTAATTAAAATGATAAAAAGCAGTGATAGAGAATTTTTAAAGTAGCAAGAGGGGAAAAAAAGTTATGAACAAGGGAAACCCCACAAGGCTGTCAGCTGATTTTTCAGCAGAAACTGCAGGCCAGAACAGAGTGGTATGATATATTCAAAGTGCTGAAAGGAAAAGTTTGCAGCCATAATACTCTATCCAGCAAGACTATCATTCAGAATAAAGAAAAAGAACTTCCCTGGAAACAAGTTAAAGGAATTCATGACCACTAAACCAGCCTTACAAGAAGTGTTAAAGGGGCCTCTGAGTGGAAAGAAAAGAACATAAGTAAAATTAAGAGAAGTAGGAAATACAAAAGCAATAAGGGGGGAATAAAGGTGTATTTATAACAACCAGTCAAGGGAGTCACATAATAAAAGGATTTGAGGCATGATACCATATACCTAAGTCATAGTGGGGGCAGAGGAGGAGTAAAGAATGGGCTCGAACTTAAGTGACCATCAACTTCATACAGACTGCTAAATGCAGCAAATGTTATATAAAACCTAACAGTCATAAATAAAAAACTAGTAATGGATGTACAAGAATTAAAGAGACATCCAAATACATCACTAAACAAAGCCAACTAATCATGCGAGAAGAGAGCAAGGGAAGGAAGGAACAGAGAAGATCTACAAAAACAACCATAAGAGAAGTAACGAAATGGCAATACATACATACTCATCAATAATTGCTTTGAATGTAAATGGACTAAACAATCAAAAGACATAGGTTAATGGAACTGATACTTAAACAGCAGCAGTTGGAAAGACCCATCTATATGCTGCCTACATAAGAGAATCATTTCAGGTCTAAAGGCACATGCAGACTGAAAGTAAAGGGGTGGAGAAGCATTTATTATGCAAAGAGGTCATGAACATAAAGTCAGGATAGCAATACTTGTATGGGACAAAATGGGCTTTAAAACAAAGACTGTAAAAGTTTGACACTATATAATCATAAATGGAACAATCCAACGAAAAGATATAACAATTGTAAATATTTATGCACCTGATGCATAAACCAAACATATAAAATAGTTAATAACAAATATGAAGTAATGGATAGTAGTACAATCATAGTAGGGGACTTTAATAACCTAGATACATCAATGGATAGATCATCCAAACAGTCAACAAGAAAACTGTCTTTGAATGACACATTTGACCAGATGTTTTAACAAATGTATCCAGAACATTCTACTCTAAGACAGCAGAATACACATTCTTTAGAAGTACACACAGAACATTTTCCAGAATAGATCAGATAGGCCACAGAACAAGTCTCAACAAATTTTAAAAAGATTAAATCATACCATGCGTCTTTTCTGACCACAACACTGAACCCAGAAACCCACCACAAGAGAAAATGTGGAAAGAGCACAAATACATGGAGGGTAAATAACATACTACTAAACAATGAATGGGTTAGCCAAGAAATCAAAGAGAAAAAATGCATAGAAACAAATGAAAGTGGAAACACAACAGTCCCAAATCTTTGGGATGCAACAAATGCTGTCCTAAGAGGGAAGTTTATAGCAATACAGAGAAGCTTACTCAAAAAGCAAAAAAGAATCTCAAATAACCCAATCTTATATTTAAAGGAGCTAGAAAAAACAAGCAAAACCAGCAGAAGGAAGGAAATAAAGATTAGAGCAGAAATAAAATAGAAACTCAAAACAAAACAAAACCAGGCTGTTTCAGTTGGTAGAGCAGGTAACTCGATTTTGGGGTTGTGAGTTTGAACCCCATGTTGGGTGTAGAGATTACTTATTAAAAAAAAAAAAAAAGATCAATGAAACCAGGAAGGAGCTTGTTCTTTGAAAAGATCAACAAAATTGATAAACATTTAGTCAGACTCAAAAAAGAAAAAAACATTTTAAAAATCAGTAATGAAAGAGGAGATATAATCAATACACAGAAATACAAATGATTATGGAAGATCACTATGAAAATTATATGCCGACAAAGTGGATAACCTAGAAGAAATGGATAAAGTCCTAGAAACCTCTAACCTTCCAAAACTGAAGCAGGAAAAACAGAAAATTTGGACCGACAAGTTACCGGCATGAGATTGAATCAGTAATCAAAAAACTCCCAACAAACAAAAGTCCTGGACCAGATGGCTTCACAGATGGATTCTACCAAAACCATAAAAAGGAGTTATACCTATTCTTCTCAAACTATTCCAAAAAACAAAAGTGGAAGGGAATTTTCCAAATTCATTCTATGAGGTCAGCATTACCCCAATTCCAAAACCAGATTAAAAACAAAAGCCGCTACAAGAGACTACTATAGCCAATATTGCTGATGAACATAGATGTAAAAATCCTCAACAAAATAATGGCAAACTGCATCCAATATATTTAAAAAATCATTCACTATGATCAAGTGGATTTATATCCAAGATGCAACAATAGATCAATATTAGCAAATCAATCAATATAATACATCACATCAATAAGAGGATTAAAACCATATGATCATTTCAATAGATGCAGAAAAAGATTTGACAAAATATGTCTATTCACGGAAAAATAAAACCCTCAACAAAGTAGGTTTAGAGGCAACCTACCTCAACATAACAACAGCCATATATGAAAAACCCACAGCTAATATCATAATGCTGAAGACCAGAGCTTCCCCCTAAGGTCAGGAACAAGACAAAGATGCCCACTCTCACCACTTTTATTCCACAACACAGGAAATCCTAGCTACAGCAGTCAGACAAGAAAAATGAATAAAGGGCATCCAAATCGGTAAGGAAGAAGTAGAACTTTCACTTTTTGGAGGTGATGTGACACTGTATATAGAAGTGTCACAACCTTAAAGACTCCACCAAAAACTGCTAGAATTGATAAATATAGTCCTGTCACAGAATATAAAATCAATGTACAGAAATCTGTTCATTTGTATGCACTAATAATGAAGCAGTAGAAAGAGAAATTTAAGAAAGCAACCACATTTACAATTGTACCAAAAAGAATAAGACATCTAAGAATGAACCTTTTTAAAATTTTTTTCTTAGAGAGAGAGAGAGAGAGCATGAGCAGGGGAGGGTCAGAGAGAGGGAGATATAGAATCCGAAACAGGCTCCAGGCTCTGAGCTGGAAGTCAGCACAGAGCCCGACACGGGGCTTGAACCCACGAACTGTGAGGTCATGACCTGAGCCAAAGTCGATGCTTAACTGACTAAGCCACCCAGGTGCCCCAACATCTAAGAATAAACTTAACCAAAGAAGGCAGAGACCTGTGCTCCAAAAACTATAAAACAATGATGAAGGAAATCGAAGATAACAGACATGGAAAACTACTCAATGCTCACTGATTGGGAAAACCAATATAGGTAGAATGTCCACATTACCCAAAGCAATCTACAGATTTAATGCAATCCCTATCAAAAAGGCAAGAGCATTCTTCAACTAGAACAATCCTAAAATTTGAATAGAGCCACAAATACCCCTAATAGCCAAAGCAGTCGTGAACAAGAAAAACAAAACTGGAAGTGCCACAATCCCAGATTTTAAATTCTACCACAGAGCTGTAATGAAACACTTAGCTATAGGCAACAGCCGTGTTCCTCATGGCAACTATTTTTCAGCATATGAAGTTACCCCAGACTCAGCACTGGTAGCCATACCTTCTGCGGAAGACGCAAAGAACTAAGGGACCAGGAAAAAGCCGATGGGGAGGTGAACAGAAGGGGGGCCAAAGCCCAGCCCCTCACCCGGGCCACACTGTAACGCTCTCTGCGTACACCGTGCGGCAGGTGGCCGAGTGCACGTGCCCGTCACTCACTCACCCACAGGCATCTGTCCGACAGGAGGCCGAGGCCAGTGGACGCGGTGACACGTGTTCAGAGCACACGGGAACCCGGGTGGGATGCACGTGTTATGTGCGTGCTGTGTGTCTGACCAGAAGCAGGCATGTCCTGTAAACCTGGGCGCCCACATATGTACGTGAATGCCTTACATGTGCGTGTGCAGGGCACGGATCTGGGTGTGCACAAGCGGTCAGGGCAAGTCGGGTGTACGCGGGTGCAGATGCACAGGGGTCTACACAGGAGCACGGCCACACAGGCCCCAGTTCCTGTGCAGACACGGGAAGGGAACTGCGTGTGCCTGCAGGGAAGGGTGGAGAGAGCTCCCTGAGACCCGGGCAGGCGCTGCCGTCCACCTGCTGCACGAGCCCCTCCCCGTGGGTGGGGACAGGACGGACGCGGCACTGACCAGGGACTGCAGGATGGCGTGGTTGGTGGCGTTCATGCACGAGTCCAGCGGGAAGGAGCACTCCCCCTCACAGTAATAGGCTGAGTAGCCTTGGGGCGCAATGACCCAATCCTGGGGGGGGAATAGGAGAAGGTGAGTGCCGTCCAGATGCTCCCGCCTCCCGCCGAGCCCCTGAATCCGGCACGCGGCCCGAGACGACTCAGGGCTGCCCTTCCCCTCCCGCAGCCCCAGCGCCATCAGCCGACCCTAGGGTCCCTGCAGGCAGGCTCCCCCAAGGGGCCTGTCGCCCACCGGGAGAGCATCGGCAGGCAGGGCTGGGCGCGGCTGTCCCCTCACGTACACTGGGCATCGTCACCCCACCTGCCCCGCCGCCTGCATCTCCTAGAGCTGCGGCTCTGACGTGTTACGGCCGAGGCCTCAGACTAGCCCCAGTTCCGTGGTTTTCCCCCAAAAGCACCTTCTCACTATAAAAGAAAGACCTTCTCCCTTCAGAAAATACAGAAGAACCTAATGCATGAGAAACTTAAAATCACCCATAATTCTAGCTGCTCCCGCACATACACCTATGATCTCCGGGCGGGGCCCGTCACGTGAGGAGGAGTCAGAAATTACCAGCCAGCCGAGGTCCTGGAAGCTGACGTAGAGCTCGTGCCGCCGGCAAACCTGCCGGCCGTCGGCGCCGTGCACGTCATCTGCAGGGACAGAAGCGAGTCTGTTCTGGGCTCCTGCTCCGGGCAGCTTCCGCAGGGGGCTCCCAGGGCGGGGGACACCCTACCCGGCACTTGGCGAATAAATGAATGAAGTAAAACGGACGCATTTGGTCTCATTAAGCCCAGCCTGCAGCTCTGCGGCTGCCACGGCCCAGCTCGAGAAACTTCCATGGCTCCAGGTGGCTCAGGTATAGAGTAACCCTGCGCTCAGCCCAGCCTCCCCTGACTCCCCGCCTGTGCCCCCCAGTGCTTCAATAAACAGCCCAGGGGACCCTGGGCCATCAGGTGGCTCCTCCTTTTCTGCACTGACCTCACCCCACCTCTCCTGCCACCCCGTTCCACGGGACCGAGTGGCTCACAGAGGCCACAGGGCAGACTCCCCGTGGAGGAAAGGAGGGCAGCAGGGCAGGGCCAGCCCGCTCCTGATCCTGAGGGGCTCAGTCTGGTGGGGAGCCTTCCCATAAACAATTGTGCATCCTGCAGGGTCCCCAGGGGCTGTGCTGCCTGGAGGAAGGGGCACCTGATTCTGAGGGAGCCTACTGGAAAAAGCCCTGGGGAGCCAGGGGAGGGCCCAGAAAGCACTTCCGGGTGTCAGGGACGGACAGGGCAGAGGCTTGGGGGCTGCAGGCGGATGGCAGAGGCCGGTCCACAGGGCAGTGCCAGGGTGGGGGGTGACCCCCCGGCCTGAACCTACTGAGGGCCCTGAGGGTTCTGTCCCCTCCAAGGTGGCTCCCGGCCCACCCCGGGCCTCACCAAAGATCCCCGGGAGTTTGTTCGCGTGTGGCAGCTCGTTGGTTTTCTTGGGCGGCCTCCTCTTCAGGGGCCTCGCTGCCCGAGGGGCTCGGCCGGGACCGGGGCTCGCCCTGAAAAAAGTGACCAGGAAAGGCTGCTTGGAGCGCGGCGCCCGTCGCCCCAGCAGGCCGGCCAGGCCAGGATCCACGCTGCGCCCTGAGACGGAGAGAGGAGAGAGGGCGGTCACTCGAGGGCAGGGGCCGTGCACGCGGGGCTGCGGGGACCCTCCTGCCGGGGCCTGCAGGGGCCCAGGGGCGCGGAGGCAGAGGGCCTCCGTTTCCTCGTCCAGAGACCGGAGTCCCAGGTCGAGGAAGACGGGGGGTGGGGCCTCGAGAACACAGGGTCATTGCTCGTGATAACGGTGAACACTGCCGTCTGGGAAGCACTTTACAGGTTTGGAGTTAGTTCACACGCGCGACCCCATGCGTCTCCACAGTCCCCCTGGACCTCAGGCTGCACTGAGAGACTTCAGAGCCACCTGCTGGGGGCTCGCAGAAGCGCGGTTCCCACCTCCGTGTGACGCTCCGCGTTCTCCGTCCACCCCACACGCTCTGGGGCCGTGGATGGACTTCAGACCTGACAGATCGGAGCAGCCGCCAGGACGCAGCCGGGGCTCGCTCTGGCCAGCACGGCCACGAGCAGGGCACTAACTGTCCCCCGATGTCCACAAATGAGACCCCGGGTTCAGCCGGGCAGAGACATCTGGCCAAAGTCCTGGAGCCGGGGTTCGGTCTGCCCCCAAGTTCTTATCCATTTAAGGTCCTACTCCCGGGTTTGTGGGTTAAAAAAGGGGAAAAGGCTGTGGGCGGGGACATGATGGGGACCTCTGGCTAGGAAGAGGGACACCCAGGCAAATGGGATTTGACCCCACAGCTGCTTAGAGACGAGGATGCCCTGAGAAACACACTCATGATCCCTGAAATTGTCGACTCCACCAATAAAACCAACTTCCTGTACCTCTTTGTATTTCCAAATGACCTCTTGATTTCTTAATTGTCAAAGTAGTACAAATACAATTTGTAGTACACAATAGCAACTGTAAGGTAACCTTTGGGGAAAAATATCACTCAGAAACCTCTGCCTGACCCCAACACATCATTTTCATTTTTCTGGAATATTTTCCTGTCAAGTGAACTGTTACACAATGGTGACCTTCACAAAGAAGTCTGTATGTTTTCCAACTTTTTCACACAAATATGTTCATTGCTGTTAAAAGGTCTCCACTATGGATGTTTCAAAATTCCTTTGAGAAAATATGCCATAATATTTAGAGATTAGCTTAACTTTAGACATTTAGGTTATTTCCTGGCTTTCATTAAAAGACGAAAAAGTGATAGACCTCTTCATTTTCATTTCCCATGGAATTTCTTTAAACTAAACAACAGGAGTGGCGCCTGGGTGGCTCAGTCAGTTAAGTGTATGCCTTGGCTAAAATTATGATCTCTCAGTCTGAGTTTGAGACCTGAGTCGGGCTCTGTGCTGACAGCTTAGAGCCTGGAGCCTGCTTTGGATTCTGAGTCTCCCTCTCTCTGTCCTACCCCTGCTTATGCTGTCTCTCAAAAATGAATAAGCGTTAAAAAAATTTTTTTAACTAAATGACAGGAGGTGATTACTAATGGATTTTTATGGTTCTTTTATTTTTAGTATTTATTTTTGAGAGAAATAGAGACAGAGTTCAAGCAGGGGAGGGGCAGAGAAAGGAGACACAGAATCCGAACAGGTTCCAGGCTCCGAGCTTTCAGCACAGAGCCCAGTGTGGGGCTCGAACTCACAAAGTGCGAAATCATGACCTGAGCTGAAGCTGGTCGCTTAACTATCTGAACCACCCAGATGCCCCTAGGGTTCTTAAAACACACTGCGAACTGTTCAGCTTCCATGTATGTCACCTCAGTGTTGCCCGCCTGACACACACACACACACACACACACAGGCACACATATGTATCTATGACAACACACAAACATCTATTTTACAGCATACAGACATACACATACACAGAGACATATGTCTGTTCCATTAGCAGGTGTCCTGATTCTCTGTGAAACCTCGCACAGGACACGGCCTGCCCCGCCCATAGTCCTGCTCAGCTGGCAAGGGTCAGCCCTTAAACTGCTGGGCTCTAGACCGGGGGCCCCGGGCCAAGCTGATTGACCTAATCAATCCAGAGACTAAACTTTGATCTATGACATCACCTGCCACAACCAAATGCACCGGACACGTTAGAGGCACCACTCAGGAACGATCCTACTGGGACAGGAGGGTGTCAGCTGCAGGGGCTGACACTGGAAGGAGCCCATAGAGAAGCTATTTGGGAGAGTTTGGGTCATGGCAAGTCAGTCACGAGGAAGCAGCAGAACCATGAGGACACAGAGCCACAAGACCCATACAAGCCCTGTGAGCAGAGGAGAAAGGCCAGGGAGGCCACCAGGAGGCAATGAGTGGACCGGAGCACGAGGGCGACTGCCATCAGCGTGGCACTGGAGTGGAACTCCATGACCTTGGGCCGGGAAGCCCTCCAGGCCTGTGTGTGTTCTGTCCCTGTTCCCTGGAGAGAACTGTCCATTGAGGGCTCAGGGAGGGCGATCTGTTCCGAGGCTGTGTTCAGTATTTGCTTTTCTTTGTGCACCTGTCTCGTCAGGGATCTTACTGGGGTCTCCCGCAGGGAAGGCCTGGGCTCTCTAGGTGGTAGGCCCCTAGGCTGCCCAGCTCTGGAAGGCTCCTTTCTAGGAAGGCAGAGGTGGGAGCCTCAGGGGGCCAGGGGCCCTGCCTCTACACCTGACTTTGTGGGGGTTCTGGCAGGCACGCTGTCCCCCTGGCAGTTGATGGGGTGTGTATCATCGTGCCATGAGATGTGGGCCACACCGGGCCCTTTCCGCTTAGGCCTGGATGGAAGATGCCACGGGGCATCTGGGCCATGGGGCGGGGGTGACCTTTAGCCTCATCCCACTTCTCAGTCTGTTCCATCTGGGCCCGGATGTCTTGGCAGCTCACCTGCCCCATCCTGTCCTAGAGCAGATGGTCAAGCCCTAATAAACTCCCCTCCCCAGCTGTGCCAGGCCAAGCTCACTCCCACCTCTCTCCAAGGCCTCGTTGTGCTCTGGACACTACCTGACTCTTCTGCAAAGATCCTGACCCACCTAGGCCCGCGGTCATGGCCATGACCCTGGTGCCATGCTGCAGGAGAATTGGGGCACCTGGTTGAAACCTTTGGAGGGAATCCTAGCTGTGGACCAGGTCTGCATTGGCCCCTTTGCCTAAGTTACTCAATCACATGAGAACAAGGAACTCAATCCTTCTCCTCCTTTCTATCATTGTACACACCTCTCACTGTCTGCTCCTGGAAACTTCTGCCTGTTCCACGCTGCTGCTAGAAACCTGACACCCAGGGCAGATCAAGTCCCCTCCCCAGAAACCCCAAAAAATTCCCCACTATCCGTCCACTTGATGACCTTCCATTCCACCCCCAAACTGGTCATGGTCTGTGGCCTTTTACCCCGGCCCCAGACCATCCCCTCAGCAAGCAGTGTCCCCATCCCTCCAATCCGGGATGTGGCACTTCCTTCAGGGAGAAGCCTCTCTGCAAGGCCTTCCTTCACCAGCTAGAATTTCCCGTTCTTACCCACATGCTCCCAACGGCTGTGTGCACCCTGAGAATGACACTGAGAAAGCACATGCTCCTTGTCAGGTTTTGCTGTTAACATCATACGCATGCACATATTTGGACATGTACATATTTAGAGACGCACACGGGTGTGCAGGCACGTGTGCACACACACATGCACATGAACTGAACTCTCATTTTGTTCCTTGAAGACTTCGAGACTGTGGGTTCACCATGAAAACCTCACAGCCCCTCCTGGGTTACAAGGGAGTAGTGACAACAGTCCGGGCTGGGGCTCCAAGATGGAGAGGAAGGGTCTGAGTGCCCTGGATGACACAGAAACCCCACGACTGAAGATGAGAAAACTCTGAAGTCCATCTCCGGTTTCTAGAATGCCTCCCACCACAAGCTGCTGCCTTTGGCAATATACAAGTACACTGTGTATGTACAGAGAACTCTCTCCCTGGCCTGTCACTGCCCTTACCAGTGCTTTGGCCATGTTCCAGAGACATCTACTTAGCCATGAGGAAGAGGATGTGCAGGGAGGAAGACCTGAGGCTACAGGGAAAGACAATTTAGCGGCAACATGAAAGGCCCCAGACGAAAAGTCAGAGGGGCTGAAAGAAGACAATCTCATGCAGAGACCACGGTGTTCATGCCTGCCTATTTTTCACAGTGCTGACAAAGTGGGCCCCTGGGAATACGGGAGTGGTTACTCCTTCCTCATCATTTCCCCCCTCCCCAATTCGTGGCTCATTCACCATAGAAGGCCCCTCAATGAAAGCCTTCCTGTGGGATCATCTGAGGCGCAGGAATTTAATGTAACCATCACGGTGAGGAAGGCATCTGAGTGCCTGACGACAGAACCAGTTCTATCTCGGGACTCACAGAACATACAAGAGAAACACCTATGTTCTCTTCTTGTTTTTAATTAAAGCCATATTCCTCTTGAGAGAACAGTCTGGTGGTGGTATCCGAGTCTGAGATGCCAGGAGAGTTGGTCGAACAAATGGACAGACGTGATGACACCCTCCCTGGGTGAGATCACAGCAGGTGAAAATGAAACCCACCTTCTATGACCAGGGCTTCCTTCCCCAGGTCAGGCTGCCACCTGCTGCATGGGTCTGAGGTTCGGTGACACGGCAAAGGGGCTGCCTGTGCTCTTTCTGACGTCGTCCATGGTCAACCCGTCCCAGAGCTCGATGAGCATCAGACCTTTCTTCTTGTGCACGTCGAACACCGCCCTGTCGGTGATGATGCGGTCCACACAGCGCTTCCCGGTCAGCGGCATGGTGCACTTCTCCAAGATTCTGGGTTCGTTGGCCTTGGTGCAATGTTCCATGGTGACCACCACTCTGGTCTTGGGACTGGACACCAAATCCATGGCACCCCCCATGCCTTTCACCTTCTTCCCGGGTATCATCCAGTTGGCCAGGTCACCGTATCTGGAGACCTGCATGGCCCCCAGCATGGTGAGGTGCAGGTGCCCCCCTCGAATCATGGCGAACGAGTCATCGCTGGAGAAAAAACAACCCCCGGGGAAAACAGTGACTGTCTGCTTGCCCGCATTGATGAGATCTGCATCTGCCTCATGTTTTGATGGAAACGGACCCAAGCCCAGGATCCCATTTTCACTGTGAAGATGAACAGTTATGCCTGGGCTGACGTAATTACTGGCCAGAAGCGGGAGCCTATGCCCAGATTGACATACATGCCGTCTTCAAATTCAAGAGCTGCCCATTTGATGATTCGGGCCCTGACGTCATCTGCAGAGTTGGCTTTTCCATCTTCCTCCTTTCTGAGGGTTAGATGCTCAATTCTTTTCTCATATTTTTCTCCCTGAATTACACGGTCGACATAAATGCTAGGAACGTGAATGTCTTCCGGGACAAAGGTCCCCACGTCCACAATTTCTTCCACCTCCACCACGGAGGTTTCCGCAGCTTTGCACATGGGCACATTGAAATTCCTGGTGCTTTTCCTGAAGATGACGTTTCCTGCGCGGTCGGCCTTCCACCCTTTCACCAAAGCAAAATCGGCGGTGATGGCCTGCTCCAGAAGGTAGTGGTGCCCCTGAAACTCCCTCACCTCTCGGGACTGGCTCATGATGGCGATGTGGCCGTCGGGTGCATACCTGATGGGGGCGCCTCCCTCCTGCACCAGGGTCCCGTAGGCCGTGGGCTGTAGATGGCAGGTACCCTGGCGCCCCCAGCGCAGATGCGCTCAGCCAGGGTGCCCTGGGGGGTCAGCTCCAGCTCCAGCTCGCCTGCCAGGTACTGGCTCTCGCACAGCGCGTTCTCCCCCACATACGAGCAGATGATGCGGGTGATCTGCTTGGTTTCCAGTAACAGGCCCAGCCCCAAGTCGTCCACGCCCACGTTGCTGCTGACCACGGTCAGGTCTTTGACGCGTGTCCGGAGCAGCGCCTTTATCAGGTTCTCTGGAATCCCGCAGAGCCCGAAGCCACCAATCATGATCTTGGCCCTGTCCCTGATGTCTTTGACGGCCTCCACGGGATCCGCGTAGAATTTAGCGCGGGCGCGAGCGCTGGTGGACAAGCCGCGCACGCCGCCCTTGGCCTCTGCCAGCGCGGGCCCCGAGCGGCCAGCGGGGACGCCGCGCCCGAGCACCAGCGCGAGCCTCCGGAGGGCCGCCATCGTGCGCCCCTGATCTGGCCCGGACTAGCGGGGGACAGGCCAATGCCTCCGCCGAGACCACTGCATCACAGAGCAGGGAGGGTGCGCGGGGCGGTGACGCTCAGACAGGGTAGCCCCTGCGCCCCGGGCCCCTTCCCACTCTGAGCAGCTCCAGACCCTGTGTCCCCATGGGCCCCTCCCCGCTCTGGACCGTGCGTTCCCACGGACCTCTTCTCACTCCGAGGAGCTCCGAACCCCGAGTCCCCACGCGGAGGCAGCTGCGTTCCTAAGGAGAAGTCGCGACCTTGAGTTCTTGGGGTTGGCGGAAGGCCGCCCATGTCCAGGGCAAAGCCCTGAGGGCAAGGGAGGTCCACCGCATGGCCCCTTCTGGGCAGACCTCTCCCTGTTGGAGACCCCTCAGCTCTGGGCGATCACCTTCCTTCTCCACCACCCCCTTCCCGGGTGACCTGCTCCAGTCCCCTGGCCCGCAGGCAGCACTCCCCACACCTGCGCCCCCTGTCCTGGATGATGTGTCATCTGGACATCTACCAGGGCTCTCAATGACCTGCCTCAGACCTGCCCCTCCTCCTCTTTGACTCAGGAAAACGTCTATTAAAAACGGCCCCTGACTCCACGTTTTCCATGATTCCTCCGCTACCCACTTTTCTCCATTTCTGCTGCCACCAACAAGCCCCTCTCCACTCTCACCTCCATGCCAGGTGGATCCTGGGCCTCTCTGGCTGCACTCTTGACCCTGCACACTGCCCTCCCTGCTGACGTCAGGGGCCGGCGGTGTTGCTACATACCGATAAAGTTTTCATGTTATCATAGTTGAGGTTTACNGTACCCCCGCCTCAGGCAGAGAGCACGGAGGGCAGGGTTCTGGGCCCTCACCGAGCGGTGCACTCCAAGAATATAGACACACGTGTCCCCTCCTCCCTACAGACACACGCACACTCACAAGCGCACGCACAGCTTTGGTGACCATTTCCGTGGATTCAGGGACCTCACAGGCTGCCCCTGGTACGTGGCTGTGTACGAGTCCCGGACGTGCAGGATGACATAAGTCGAGGCTGCTGGCTGTCACGGGTGCGGCACGGAGAGTGAACGAGGGCGGCTCAGTCACACCCTTCACCTGTGTCCTCTCAGAGCGTCATAAATGTTTCTGTTCCCAAGGCCCCGTGGCAGCTGATGGGCGGGTCCCGGGGCCGCTGGGAATGTCTGTGTGCAAGCCCGACGGTGATTCCATGATGCGTCTGGGGACCTGGGGCACAACCCCAAACTGGCCAGCTCCTCAGGAGCACCACGCCCTGGGCCTCCCTCCCATGCTGACCTGGGGGGGTGCCGCAGGTGCGCTGGGTCAGGAGTGCCTCGTGCACTTGCACTGACCCCAGTTCCCAGCTCCCACCTGCGGGTTTGTGAGCTCGATGAAGCCCCCAGTAGCTCAGCACAGGAAGCCCCCCCTTCCCGCTGGCTGTTGGAGGCAAGCATTAGAAGGGACGTTTTTAGGAAAGTAGTGCTTTTTGTCAGAAGTTGATAAAACTTCCTGGGATGCAGCATTAAACCAGACATGACTGTAACTGTCCGAAGGGGGATACCCCCCTTCCATGCAGGAGCCGCATGGATGCACAGTCTTCAGCAGTAGTAGAAACTACTTTCTTTGTAGTAGAAACGGGGCTTTTCAAAAGCTGGTGTTAAGGAATAGTGCGGTGAGTATCCGGATCTTCCTCGACACTCGTTCCAGGGTGGGCTGCCCCCGCCTGCTGCTGCCACTGACCCAGCTCTGAGAAATGTAGGTGCTCTATAGCTAGGGCTTCTGGTCCCAGCCTGACCCTACCGGTGACCAGGTACTTTCCTAGGCCTCAGTCTCCTCATCTGTGAAATGGGGATACCGGGAGCCTTTCTATACAGGGGCCTAAAAGGGCTTCAGGAAGGCCAGCCTGTAATAGGGGTAAGGGGCCTCTAATTCCCTAACTGAATTTGTGTGTCACAGCGACGACATCCTGCCAGCACCGGCACCACCTTCATGTGTAGATCTCAGGAGCCATGGGGGAGAAGAGGAAGACATGCTATTTCCTTCTTCTAAATAAAATAATATATAACATAAAAATATATCAGTTCAACTGAAAGGCATCTGGATGGTATTAAGGTGCCTTCTTTTCACCTGCCTGGCCTTTTGTCAAGGTACTGACCTTGACAGCCTGATCCTCTGACCTCCGTATCCACATCTGCAAAATAGTCATTTGATCCAGGGTGAAATTTGCTGCTGCAGCAGGTACTTGGTTATTACGGTCCAGGCAGTGCCTCTAAGATATTCAGGAACATTTCCTTCTTGGTGCACCTTCATGCCCAGCCTCCACTTCCCCTTGGGGAATCTGGAATCTCCCAAAGATGCCCAGGCTCAGAGAGGCAGCCCCTCAGAATCACCACTGAGGCTGCTCTGGCTCAGGCAAAAAGCAGAAACTGATCTTTATGAGTGTGCGATGCTCTCCAGAACACCAGAGCTCCAAGGCAGAGGTCACCACACGTTATCCTTCCACTTTTATATGCACACAGAGAAAGAGGGAACCCAGGGGTCCCGACTCCCCTCTGAGCTCCTTCCACTACATCAGGGTGGATCTCTGCCATGTAGTGTTGGAAAAATGGCCTAAAAATCAAGTTGGAAGTGGCCTGTTGCTGCCTCCCAACCCCCTGCTACCGCTGATAGTCTGCAGAGGGAATTTATGGGAAAGGCCAAGTCTGTACAATGTGATTTCTTGGGTTTTCCCAGTAAAAAAATTTTTTTTTTTTTTTGCTACCGCTTGCAGGGTTGGGAAGTTCATTTCCCGGTCCCCTGGCAGATTTGGACAGGCTGAAGGGGCAGGGGGTGCTGGACCCCGGCCATCTGAGATACGTCCTGCCAGGAAGCCTCTCTCCGTGGTGGCCTTGGGGGGATCACTGATGTCTGCAGCAAGGTTTCTGGGAAGTAAACTCTTTCCCCGATCTGCAGCCTCTGGGGCAGGGATTCCTAACATTCCCATCATGTCACCTTTGGGCCCGTGGGAGACAACACCTGACTATACCAGTGCAGGAGGCTTTCTAGAAAGCTCACTTTTCCCATTCATTTTTCCTGGTGACATCCAGGAAAACGAATTCATTCACTCGGCACATTTAGAAGCAGGGCTTACTGTATGCAGGTCACCGTGCACGGCACTGGGGAGGCTGTGGGCAGCGAGATGGAATGGCCCACCCGCACGTAGTGCCGTAGGGCAGGCAGGCATCGAACAAGATGACTGTATATGACCAGCTGTGACGGACATCAGGACCAGGGTGGGACTGGGGACAATGCAAGGAGGGGGTGTGTGAGTCACTTGATGCCGTTGACTTTATTTCAAAATAATTTTAGATGATTTAGATTTTGAGAAAAGTCTTGGCAGGAATAGTGCTGAGACTTCCCCTACATGCCTTACCTGGCTTCCCCTGATGATAACATCGTATATAACCAGACAGTAACAGAATTATCAAAATCACAAAACCGATATCGTGCAATGCTATTAACTACAGTCTTTTCTACAATTTTGCCAGGTTTTCCACTATTCATCTCTTAAGTTTTACCTGACTTCAACCCAGGGCCCCTCATCACACTCAACTGTTAGGTCTCCTGGGTCTCCTCTGATTTGTAACACTTGCTAAGACTTTCCTTTTCTTTTATGACACTGACACTTTTAAAGAGCGCTGGTCAGCTCTTTTGACTTATCTGACATTTTCTTTCCTTTTTAAAAAAATATTTATTTTTGAGAGAAATATAGACAGAGCACAGAAGAGCAGGGGATGTGCAGAGAGTGGGGGGACAGAGGATCCAAAGTGGGCCCTGTGCTGACAGCAGAAAACCCAATGTGGGGCTCGACTTCACAAACTGTGAGATCATGACCTGAAGTCAGATGCTTAACCAACAGAGCCACCCATGCGTCCCTGATGTTTTCCCATTAGACTGAAGTTATGGATTTTAAATACTGCAGAAGTGATGTCCACTTCTGTGCACATCAAATTGTACAACATGGTGTCAATATGTATTATTACCAGTGATACTAATGGACTCGTTGATTAAGGTGGTGTCCAGGGATTCAAAGAGGCTCTGTGACCTGGGAAGAATTTGATAAAACTCAACAGTTGTTGATGCTATGATAGTCCATGACCTTGTGAGATGGGTTGGAAGCCACCTGTGGTTTCCAGCAGCCAAGAGAGGTTCTTGACAGCCAGCTCCATTGAGGCACCTGGGCTTGGCAGGGCATGGGCCCAGCATCAGGGATGGGCAGTGCCAGCACTGTTTCTACAGGTACCTTATTTTTTGCAAAGCTCCACATGGGAAAGCAAAGATTTTACTTTCTTAACTCCCTTACTGTGGCACCAGGAAAATAATCACAGGACTTAAATTTGTGGTCTTCTCCTCCAGCCTCTGATAAAGTGACCCCTGCTCTCCACATCTGTGGGAAGGACCTGCTGTGTGCAGGAGATGTCCTTGATGACTGTAGTCACTGACTGACTACATTCTTCCTTTCCAAGTCTGCGGCCCTGCACTCACCACTCATGGACTAGGTCTCCAGATGCCTCACCCTGAGTCCACCAGCCCAACACCAACAAAGGCTTTGGATATTTTTGTGACTTAGACAAAATTTAGAGGTATCGGGATGATCTAAATCTGTCTTGTTTCTGACCAAACAGTAAGACTTCAAAAGACATCTTCCTTCAGCCCAGAGTGGCTGTTAAGAAAAGAAAATCTGACCTGTCTGCCCTCAAGCCCTTCCCCAGCCACACAGGGCCCCCGGGGGGAGCCCAAGCTCTGGTCCCAGGCCCCCCTGAGCGGGCCAGGCCCAACCTTGTGGCCTCCTGGGCCTTCTGGCCGTGAACACCCTCCCCGGACACCCTCCCCGAAGCGCTCCCTCCTGAGTTGCCCCCATCCCGCCCTGTCCAAGGCTACTTCCCTCTCCGTCCAGCTGTCAAGGCCCCTCGTCCTCCTCTGACCCCACACAGATCAGCCTGCCGGCCTCTCCCTTTCCCCCGTCCCAGGGTCCCCATCTCGGGTTCACGGGCCCNTGGCCCTGTTCTGCGGCACCGACCAGGCCCAGGCTCCCGCCCCTGCTCTCAGCTCCTCCTGCCTCCAGCTGTGATCCTCCTCCCTCAACCCTACTAGTCTGCCCTGAGTGCGGGGAAGGGGTGCACGGAGGAGGGGTGGAGGTGCCCCAAAGACTCAGGTCTGATCCCTGTTCTCAGGTCATTCATGGTTTCCCAGGCACGAGACCTGGCCCTGAATGAGGCTGGCAGAAAGTGACTCAAATCCTAAGAGAAATACACATGATGGGGGTTTACGGGGTGGGACTTCCATCAGAGGAGGAGCCTGTCTCTTTAGGAGGAGTGGAGGCGGGAACCGTTAGAATACGGAAACTCCTGCCTGCCTCTTTAAGAAGTAGAAGTGGAGGTGGGGATGTTCTAGGCAGAGGGTACACAGTGAGCAAAGACAGAGGTGGAGTGTGACACACTTGCTGTTAGTTAAGTCCCTGCCCATGGCCAGCACCTGCTAGCCTCCCGGCACGGCTCACCTCATCCCGCACAGTACTGAGGGCAGACCTTATTCACCTGCTCTTAAAGGTGAAGAAAGGAGGTTCAGAGACTAACAGGAACCTGTGTAGCATCTCACAGCTCCCAAGTGGGACTGCCAGGATTAAAATATAAGCTCAATACATCCACATCCATGGGAGCACGTTCCGGACACCATTACTCATAACCCAAAATTAGAAACAACCCAAATATCCACTAATAAAAATGGATAAATGTGGCATACTCGTAGAATGCAATACAACTCAGTTATACACAAGAGCCACAGGGCGACCAGCCGGCTCATTAGAAAGAGGATCTAACTCTTGATTTGATCTTGGGATCATGAGTTCGAGCCCCACACTGGGTGTAGAGATTACTTTAAAAAAAAGAAACAAACTTAAAAGAGAACTACAGATAGGAAGATAACGGGATGAATCTCAGAAAAAACTATTGAGTGAAATACTAGATATAAGAGATATACTATAGGGCTCCAGGTATAGGAGGCCCAAAGACAGGTGACATAAATGCATTGTGATAGAAATCAAAAAGGGACTTCCTGGAGGCAACAGGCTGATGGGCAAAGGATGGCCAGGGGCACCCATGTTACATGTTTCTGTGTGGTCTGAAGCTGTATCATGAACATATCTTACTTTTGTAACCCCCAAACAATAACCCACTTTAAAAATAGGACTCTCAGTTTATAACATACATTCAAAGACAGTCCAACTCAGCAACACTTACTGCACCTAAAGGTGGGCCAGGCCCAGGTCTGGGTGGAGAGGCAGCGCCTAGGAAGAAGAAGAGAGGAGACAGGGAGCTGACCTGCTGGGTGGCCTGGGGAAAACCACCTAACTTCTCTGAGCCTCACTCTCCTCTTTTCAAAGCAAAGATGTGACCTTAACTGTGATGCAAACAAAGAGACAGACCTGGAGATTCTGGGCATGTGGTCCTCACCAGGTACCATCTCACACTGTCCCCGAACAGCCCTGCAGGGTGGGCACCATAAGGGTCTCTATTTTACAGAGGAAGACACAGCGGCTCCTAGAGGTGGCCTGGAGAGCCCAGACCACACTGAGACTAGGGGGTGGCATCAAGATGCAAATGCTGTCTGCGTCCCAGGTCCTGTCTGCCCTCCCACTGTCCATCCGCTGCTGACTTCCAGATGAGGGCGGGGGGTGTCACTGTCTAGACCACTTGACAACCATCTCTGTGGCTTCAGTATTTGTTACGTGCCCCCCACCAGGAGGCCAGCTCCATGAGGGCAGGGACTGTGTTCCCCTCACTGTCCTGTCCCAGTAACTAGAAAGAGCTGTGTCTGGCACGGAGCACGTACCACATGACTATCTGTTGAGTGAATTCATGGAAAATGCAAGACTTCCCTAGTAAAGGACCAAAGGAAGTCCCCTCAAGGTCTCTGGGGCTGAGCAGGACGTGGGCCAGGTCCCTCGTTCCCACTCAGCCCTGCCTCTCCCAAATCCAGCGCCTCAGGTCAACACGCCCTGTGCTCGGCTGCCCGAGGCACGGGAATAAATGTGTCTGGTCAGAGAAAGGGGGGGACAAAAGTGAAGACCTGTGCCTGCGGGGCTGTTTGAGCCTCAGGTTCTCAACCCGGAACCGGGCACCTGCTGACTCGAGGCGGAGAAGGACCAGGAGGAAATGCGGACTTGGGCCTTCTCGCCTCATTCCTCCCTCCCCGCGGGCTGGGCCGGCCTGAGGCGCCCGGGGAGCAGCCAGGCAGACCCGCGCTCCAGCCCAGGGGACGCGGTGGCGCCGTGAGCAGGTGCCTCCGACACGGAGCCACGGGGAGGCCGGGGGGCCCCTCGTTCTCTGACACCATCCCCGTGGACTGGACGGGGAAACAGAGGCTCAGAGAGGGAAGGGGGGTGACCTGGGGCAGGGAGGACTCAGTGGCGGGCCCAGGCGGTACAAGAACCTGGGTGCCGCCTCCAGCTCAGGCCTCTCCTCTCCCTGAGCACAGGCGACACCCAGGACGGGAATCCGCCCCCATTGCCGTGTGCTGACCAAGGGGAGCCAAGAGTGACAGCCTGACAGGCCAGGCGGGGGCCCCAGCTCTGACTGAGACACTGTCAGCCGTGACACGGGCTTCCTAAAGCACCCGCCTGGGCCCAGGGGCCTGACCCACGGGCCAGTGACCTGTGAGAGGCCAGAGGCCTCCGGGTCCCACAGGCGGCCGTGGAGGTCAGGGACCCGGCAGGCAGCAGGTGGGGCTCTCAGGGCCCGGATGAGGCCCACAGGAGGTGGGGTGGAGGCAGCAGGTGTGGGAGCCTGGGCGTGGGCGCTGACACCACAGCGACTCTGCTATTAGCCTCGCTCGTGGTTCAGCGAAGAATCCTGGTAGGTGTCTAATCCCCCCGCCCCCACAGCCCAGGTAATTACCAGTTAAAACTCCTCAAACTGAAAGGGTTGTACTAGTGCAATTAGCACATCAGGATAAAGAAGGCCTTCTGACGGCGCCTGGGGCCGCCCACGGACCGGGCTTCCACTGAACAAAGATCTGCTTGTTAATCCCACAGCGTCAGAGGCCTCAGATCTTAGCGAAACGCGCAGAGCTGGTGTGGGAAGAAGCTGGCATCTGGAACCCACAGCCCCTGGATGACGTCATGGATGAGCTGAGTGGCCCTGGCCTGGCCATTTAACCTCTCTGAGCCCATGAAAAGGGCTTGGAGGAGCTCCTGGGTGGCTCGGTCGGTTAAGCATCATCTCTTGATTTTGGTTCAGGTCATGATCTTATGGTTCGTGAGCTCGAGCCCCGCATCGGGCTCTGTGCTGACAGCTCAGAACCTGCTTGAGATTCTCTGTCTCCCTCCCTCTCTGCCCCTCCCCTTTCTCGCTCTCCCTCTCTCTCTCTCAAAGCAAATAAATTAACATTAAAAAAAAGAAGCGTGGGACATTCCCCACACATCCGACCAAGGCCGGGCAGTAGCTGGGAGGGACTGCAGTCGGCAGCATCCAGGCCCAGGTGCACCTGCCAGAGGGAGGGTTTTCTGTTCCTCCCATCGATCAGCTGATCACACAACACCCCTGTTGATGCATCGATCTCTAGGAGCCCCACTTTCCACGGAGGGATCTCTGGCTCCAAGAGGACAAGGACTTGCCCACGATCACACGCCAGAGGCACGGGGGGAATCAGATGTGTCTCAACTAAGGGCGCTGCTTGAGTCACAACAGCAGCTCCCACCAAGGCCGCGCGTGCACCTTGCCCAGGGGATGCCGGGGAGGCAGGACACTGGCCGGGCAGTGACTCACTCTAACGGATGGCTCCCTTGGGGACATTCTCAGAATGACTGCACGTATAGCCCTCTTGGTTCTGAGGACAGGGCTCTAGCCTCAGTTGCACACGTGGTCTCTCTCATCCCGAGTCTCCCACCCTGCCCTCTAACCAGGAAGGTGGCATTCAGAACCCACTGGCCCTAGTCCTGTGCCCGGCCCCGGGCTCTCAGCAGAGCTTAGCAGCCGCTTCCTGCTGCTCCCTCACCTCAGGCACCCCCCAGCTTGGGGGTGGGGGGGCAGAAGCCTCCTTGGCTGTCCCCTCTGCCTGCCCTCGTGTAGGGAGCACCTGGCTAAACACCCCGCAAAACCTGCTGCTGCTCCATCCCCTGGTCTCTCTGCCTAAACCCCTCTGGAAGCTGTCTACACCCGGAAAGCCTGCCCTCCTGAGTAGAAAGCAGTATCACTTCCTTGAGGAGGTGGATGTAGCGCCAAAGAACCTGGGCCTGTCCTGACTGCGCCACACAGAGGCTGTGCTGTCCTGGGCCAGGACATTGCCTTTCTGTGCCTCACTGTCCTCACTGGGGAGATGGGGATGAATATCATGTCTGTCAACAGGCTGTCGGGAGGTCAAGAGTGACGCTGTGGGTGAAGGGAGGCTGGTGGCCTTGGCAAAGGGCCTCTCCCCATCTAAGCCTGAGCTGTAGTCCCTGCGCCCCCAGATCCAGTCTGGCATCTGCTCCAGCCCAGACCCCTGGCCCCACAGAAAGGAGGCAAGGCGGATAGGGCACAGCTGTTCAGGACTGCAGGTACAGAACAGTTAATAACAGGAAAGACACCTTTGAAAACCAACCATAAATGGCTCCACCACTTGTACAAAAATTTCTGTAGAGAGGAAAGGCTGGGCTTCGTGTGGGAGAAGGAAGGGGGTCCAAGCTGCTCACGAGGTGCTTCCACAGCCTGGACCCTCGCGGCCTGCCACGCCAGGCCCCAGGTGCTGGGCTCCGGGGGCAAGACCACTGACCGCCCCGCTGAGCTCAGAGTCCACTCCTTCCCCACCCGCTGCCCCGACAGCCACACCCTCACCTGCAGGGGCTGGGGCTCTGGCCGCACAGCTGAGGTTCTCATCTCAGCTCTGGGCACTCTGATGAGGTGACCGGGGCTTTCCACGCTGAACTTTGTCCCTCTCTCCAGTACTGCCCTTATCACTGGGGCAGCATCCCGGCCTGTTTACTCACCCGTCTCCCCGGGATCAGACTGTCTTCCTGGCACTGCCGGGTCCACCCGACACGAGGGGATTCCTCCCCTTGGGTGCTTCCGGAGGCGGGACGGACGCGCACAGCCCTGGGACTCACCCTCGCGCGCGTGTCCGTGCGGGGCCCACAGCCCACCATAGCCCTTGGACTTGGCCGCACCAAGCTCCGCATTCCCACCCCTCTGGGGGCGTGGCCGCGATCGAAGGGGCGCGCACTGGCCAAGGCGGTCCCCTGGACCCGTCCGCACCCGCGCGTCCACCCGGTGGTCTGGTCGTATGGTCACCGGGGCCCCGGACGCCCACCCCGACGGCCTCACTCACCCATGTTGACGAAGCTCATGACCAGGTCGGCGCGGCCCGGGCGCCGCTCGGGGGGGCCGCCGTCCTCGTCGTCGTCGCGGGCCATGGCGTGGTACAGGTCCAGCATGAAGAGCGGCGCCGANTTCAGCAGCAACCGCTGTGGGCTGCTCTGTGCTCTGCCCTGAGCCAGAGATGAAGCCGACTGTTCCCTGTCCCTGAGTGCCCCCACAACAGGGGTGAGTCTGGTGACCATACAGTCTCTATGGAAGGCAGAAGGAAGGCTGTGCTCCCACCGGGGGCCGTAAAGTGCCTGGACTGGCAGAAGACAAGGAGCTGGGGAGTGGGGGCAGGGATGTGAGTGGAATCCAGGAACTCGGGACCTGGAAGAGAACCCAGGTGGGGAAGGTTTCTTGGAGAAAGTGGTGTCAAACAAGGGCTTTCCCAGCCGCCTCGTAACGCTGTGACCTTGGTTAAGTTTCTGAACCACTCAGGCTGTTTCTCTCTGTGAATGGGGTCGCGGTGTTGGGCTTGCACATAGAGCACTTCACACGGCGGCCTATCACAAGCAGTCAATAAACATTAGCTATTGTTATTATTAAAATATTATTATTACACTATTCAAAGTACTAAAAAATGCCTTTTCCTGATTACTAAAATAACTTGTTCAGTGCAGAAACTTTTGAAAATATAGAAAAATAAAATAAAAAATCACCCAAACTCATATTCTAGAAGTAAACACTGGCAATATTTGGTCTATCTTTTTCTTATATACATGTGTATATTTTTATTACAGAAAGCAGGACCATGCTTGCTTTATTGAGTTCATAACATATTGCAATATTTCACCATGGTATTTTTTATGTCACTTCGAGTTTTTTACTGGTTTCATGGTATTTTTGTCATATATGACTATCATAATGCATTTAACCAGGCCCATGATATTGAATAGTGTGTTCATTTTTATTTTATTATTTTTTTAATGTTTCTTTTTAATTTTTGGGAGAGAGAGAAAGAGAGAGTAAATAAAAGAGAGAAAAAGAGAGACAGAGACACAGAGAGAGGGAATGTGAGCAGGGGAGGGGCGGAGAGTGATAGGGACAGAGAATCCAAAGCAGGCTGTATGCTGACAGCAGAGACCCCAATGTGAGGCTTGAACTCACAAACCGTGAGCTCATGACCTGGGCCAAAGTCAGGCACTTAACTACTGAGCCACCCAGGCTCCCCTAATCCGTTAATTTTTAAGATATTTTATGAATTAATATTTTTAATTCATATGCAATGCCTGGTGATTTCTTTAGGATAACTTTTTGGAGATGGAGTCCCTGGATCTGAGGCCATACACAGTTTATAAGGTTTTTGCTACATATTATCTGTTACCCAAAGAGTGTGAAGGTGCCCATTTTTTTCACCCTTGCTGTCACTAGGTATTATTGTTAAACACCTGGATAAATAAATCTCTGCTGATCTGGCAAGTAAGACCACCTCTCTGCTGTCATAATTTGCATGTAGGGGGATTACTAACTGCTCTCTTCTTGAAACCCTCTCCTCCTCTGCCCTCCAGGACACCTGCTCTCCTGTTTCACCCCTTCCTCCTGACTGCTCCTTCCCGCCCATTCTTAAACACTGATGTTCCCTGCTTCCGTCTGCATTCCTGTTCTCCCTCTTAGACTTTGAGCCCGGTGGTGATGAGCTCACCGAGCTGAGACTTCATTGCCTTTGTATGGTCATTCCTCACTCCAAACGTATCCCCTGCACAGATCCTCTCCTGAACACCAGAAGTTGTATCCAATGAGGGATTAGACCTGGTCGAAGCCAGAAACCAGGGAACCGGTGAGCATTCCTCCCTCCAGAGGTAGTTCAGCCTATTGATTCCACCTTCCAGTGTTTCTTGAATTCCCCGTCTTTCCACGCCCTCCTTCTATGAGGTTCACAGAGTGCCTCCTCCACCCCGAATGGCTGTAACAGGCTTCCTTCCAACTGGTGTCCTTGTTCCTTGTTCTCCATCCCTGCCACCCTCCTCACTCCCCAGAATGAATTTCTCAATGAAAATCTGATGTCTGTAAATGGCTCAAAATCCTTCCGTGGGCTCTCATTTCTCAAAGCAGAATTTTCCAAACTGAGGTTTGGTTCCTACAAAAAGGAATTTGGTCAACCCAGCACATTACATTTCCCCCTTCTCCTAGGGGAGCCCTAATGCAGTCAGCTTAGCTTTAACTCAGTATCTTCCAAACGCATTTGGCCCCATGTCTTGGGGACCAGGAGGGCACTGTGTGATCATGTGATCAAGCGCCCAGCACTCTGTGGTCTGGCCTGTGTCACCCAGTCCCTAATGCTGTCCCCTCTTTATTAAAGTCTTGTCTACCCACCCATGGTGTACACTGGGCTGCAGTCACACAGGACTACCTGTGGTTCCCTCACCTGTTCTGTTGTTGACATTTCCGTTCACCTACACATGCGGTTTCCTGTACCAAGAATGCCCAGATCCCCTTTGCCTGTCTGGTCAAGTATTACCCCTCTTTAAGATGCAGCTGAAACGACATCACCTCTTCCCAATGCCTTCTCCACCTTCATGGACAGATAGTCCTCTCCTCCCCTAGCTCGCTCATTTTATCAAACCGAAGGGCATTTATTTGTTCCTACGCTTGCTGCCCACTCCCTCGCTCTCCACCGTGAACTTCTCGAAGCAGAGATGGTCATCCCGATTTACCTTCACATCTCAGTGTCAGGCTCAGGCTCAGAGTGTCAATAAATATTTGCTGTGTTTACTAGTCTCTGAGAAAGGAGTGGCCTCCAGGCCCCACAAACCCTTCCATTCGGAACTGCCCATCGTCGCAGAAGAGGCAGTGAACAGAAGCACAAAGCTGTGTTGGACCATGGGGGTCGGTGACCAGGAAAGCTCACTCTCTAGCTGTGTGACGGGTCCTCTTGCATGCCAGCCACAAATACAAATCCACGAGCTTTCGTTGCTGAAACCCACAAGACTGAATTCATGACAGCGAGACCTGCTCTGTATGGAATACAAACAAGAACCAACAACTTAAAAGAACAGAGAGAACTATTTTCCATAAGAAAGATACCATAGAACAATAAACTATCTGTAAAAAAAAAATAAATAAATACACTGTAAAAAAAAAAAAAGAAAGATACAATAGGAATGGAGATTATCCAACGTCCCCACTGACACATTTAACCTTTGCATTTTGTGATCTGAGGACCCACGTAATCCTGTCACAGGATCCTGTCCAGAGCTCCTGTGTCATGACTGCGTCAGACCCCGAGGCTGCCATGGGGCAGGCACACTATCTTGCCTCATTAAATGACTGCTCAGGGGCCCACAGGGTGTCTCACTCGCCTTCCTGGCTGGCTGCATCTAGGAGGCTGGGAAAGTCCAGCTCGTCATGTTCCCAAGGTGTACTCACATGCCAAGAAGAAACAAACATAATGACACAGTTCCTGTCTTCATGGGGAATCTCCAGCCAATGGGTCAGGGCACCTATTAATGGATTAAATGCTTCAATTATAAGTCAGACATTGTCAGGTGACTTAAGGAAGGGGGGGAAAAAAGCAAGAGCAAAGGACAGCTGTCTCTAAGAGATGTACTGTAAATATAACAATACAGGTTGAAAGTCAATGGATGGGAAAACAATATATCATGCAAATAAAAGAGAAGGCGGAGTGGCTTATTAATATCTCAAGATAAAGAATCTTGGGGCAACTGGCTGGCTCAAATGGTGGAGCGTGTGACTCTTGATCTCAGAGTTGTGAGTTCGAGTTCCATGCTAGGTGTAGAGATTATTTAAAGAGTATTAATAGAGATGGTGATAAAAGTGTGCCTTCCTCAGAATCCATTCTGCTGAAACAGGAGGACCTTAAACAGCTCACCCTGCCAGACTCAGCCTACACTAAATACTGTTGTGGACAGTTCAAAAGTCATTCTAAAGTTCTCGCATCTATTTTGGGAGTCCGTGTTAATGAGTATGTTTGACATTTCCACTTAAAATGAAATCCATTTGTGACCCAAATGAGAGATGTGACCCAATGGATGAAAGGACTCAGATGGGGATGGGGGTTGGGGGTGGGGAACCCCTCGAAGTGAATTGTACACATCGCCAAATCCAAATCAAAGCAATTTTGGGGAATCCTTTGTGACGGATGCAGAATCCCAGCAATACACATGGAGCGAGCAGCGCTCTCTCTGACAAGCAGAAACACAGGCTCTTCCAGACTTCCTCTCTCCCCTGGTGGTGAGCCTGAGCGGGAGGCCTATTGAGGCAGAGGACCCGAGGGCTCCGCCCCCATGTAGCGTAGCTCCCGCCGCTCACCTTATGGGCATCCATGAGGTTCATGACCAGGTCGAGGTCCCCGTGCACCGGCTGGTCCCCGGCCAGCTGCAGCTCCACCTTGTACAGCCAGTCGACCAAGGCCTGCAGAGCGTCCATGAACTGACCCGAAAACAGCAGGGCCTCCTCCAACTTGTGCTGCCTGAGAAAAGCACACAAACCTCACTGTTTCGGGGATCCCTTTTCTCTGACTGGCTCACAGTTCTGACTGCTGAAGGGAACACTGCTTGCACTCTACCGGGAGAGGGCCCTCCACGCGGGGCTGGTTCTAAATACAGTTAAAAGTTATCAAGATCAGGCATGGGTGGGGGGAGGCACTCAGTCAGTTGAATGTCAGACTCTCAATTTCAGCTCAGGTCATGATATCACGGTTTGTGGGCTCTGTGCCAACAGCATAGAGCCTGTGTGGTATTCTCTCTCTTCCTCTCTGCCCTTCCCTATTCGTACTCTGTCTCTCAAAAGAAATAAATAAAAGCTTTTTTAAAAAGTTATCAGGGTGCCTGTGTGGCTCAGTTGGTTAAGAGCTCACCTTCGGCTCAGGTCGTGATCTCACAGTTTGTGGGTTCAAGCCCCACATCCGGCTCCATGCTGACAGCTCAGAGCCTGGAGCCTGCTTCAGATTTTGTGTTTCTCTCTCTCTGCTCCTCCCCCACTTGTGCTTGCTCTCTCTCTCAAAAATAAATAAATAAACATTAAAAAAGAAAATATGTAAAGATGGCCAATAACCACGTGAAAAAAATGTTCACAGATGCCTGGCAGGCTCAGTCAGTGGAGCGTGTGACTCTTAATCTCAGGGTTTTGAGTTCAAGCTCCACATTGGGCGTAGAGCTTACTTAAAAATAAATAAATAAATAAATAAATAAATAAGATGGGTCTCTAAAGAAAAGATGTTCAATATCACGAATCATTAGGGAAATGCAAATCAACGCCATAAAGAGCTACTTTACATCCATTAGGATGTTTATTATGAAAGCAAAAACAACAACAAAAAAGATGGCTATTATAAAACAAACAAAACAGAAGATGATAAGTGTTGGTGAGAATGTGGAGAAATTGGAGCCCTTGAGCATTGCCAGTGGGGATGTAAAATGTTGCAGCTGATCCGGAATAGTATGGCGGCTCCCCAAAGAGTGAAACAGAGAATTTCCATAGATCCTGCTGTTCCACCACTGGGTATTTATCCAAAAGAACTGATGGCAGAGAGTCAAATAGCTATTTGTACACCGATGTTCATAGCAGCGTTATTCACAATAGCCAAAAGATGGAAGCAATCCAAATACCCTTCAGCAGATGAAGGGATAAACAAAATGTAGGCTATACATACAATGGAATATTATTCAGCTTTAAAAAGGAAGGAAATTCTGACACAGGCTACAACATGAATGGACCTTGAAGACATTCAGCTACGTTAAAGAAGCCAGACACAAGAAGAGAAATAGTGTAGGATTCCACTTAAATAAGATACCTAACATAGTTAAGTTCAGAGACAGAAAGTGGAAGGGTGGCTGTGAGGGGCTGGGAGAGGTGGGGTAGTGAAGAGTTATTTTTTTAATAGGCACAGAGCTCCGTTTGGGGAAGATGAGAAAGTTCTGGAGACAGACGGTAGTGATGGTTATACAACAATGTGAATGCACTTAATGCCACTGAACTGAACATCTCAAAATAATTAAAATGGTAACTTTGATGTTACATATATTTTACCACAATTTAAAAAGTGACCAAAAGTAAATTCTAGACACTTTTATACACACAGCACTCTAGCATGGATTAAGCAGAGTGCAGGGGGCAGGTACAGAGTACTTTGGCATCTTCTAGTTCCAGGACTGGGCCCAGACACACCCTAATGACGGAAAGCCTGCGCTGATTATACCTCTCACAGTAGAGGGCAAGGCAGCAGTTAAGGACACAGGCTTTGGAGTCAGACAAGAGTTCCTATCAAAGCCAGCCATGTGACACTAAAACTCTCTCAACCTCTGACTTCTCCTGTGCAAGACGGGATCATTAATGGACCCGCCCAGAGCGCGGTGGTAATGGCGTGGCGGCTGCCCCTTGTCCACCGCAGNAGCAAAGGGAAGTTCAGGAAAGCAGGGCGCCTGGGTCTGAATTCCTGGCTTCTCTCTGCCCCCTGGTGGACACCAGCAGCCTAGCACCCAGGGGAAAAACTGGCTTTGTGACCTGTTCCAAGGGGCCCACCTCTCCCAGCCCCCGGGGTCCAGCTGTTAAATGGGGATACTGACAGTACCTACCTCTTTGGACTGCTGTGAGGATGCAAAGAGATAGTGCATGAGAAGTGTTTGGACAGAGGCAAGTACAGCCTAGTCAGTCAACAGAAGCCACATCTTCTAGTTGAGATGGTCAGTCCTGTCATCAGTGAAGAGCATAATGACTACGGGCTTAGAACACTTGTTCGTTATTGGAAACCAAAGTTGTTTACTTAAGCTGTAAATGAATTCATGGTTCCTGTGATAATTAAGCCAACTCTGGATAAATAAACTCACTCACAGATAGAGAGAGAGAAAGAGAGAGAGAGAGAGAATCTCAAGCAGGCTCCACCCTCAGCGTGGAGCCCATCTGGGCTCAATCTCATGACCATGGGGTCATGACCTAAGCCAAAATCAAGAGTTGGAGGCTCAATCATCTGAGCCATCCAAGCACCCTCTTTCTTCACTGTCTTAAATTGAATGCCTGCCTTGTTTATTTTTAACACTTAATTGAGGTATAACTTCCACACCATAAAATTCACCTGTTTTAAGTGTACAATTGAATGATTGTTAGTACAGTTATGGAGTTGTGCAATCATCACCACAATACAATTTTAGAATATTTCCATCACCACCAAAAGAAAGAAATATACTTGGGGCTCGATCCCACAAACCAGGAGATCATGACCTGAGCCAAAGTCAAGAGTTCAATGCTTAACCGACTGAGCCAACCAGGTGCCCTCTGAGAACTTATTGTATAGATACATCTCTGTACTAAGAAATGACGTATGTCTAAAGGTGATATTCAAAATACCTAGTAAGTGGGGCACCTGGGTGGCTCAGCTGATTGAGTGTCTGACTATGGCTCAGGTCATGATCTCATGGTTCATGAGTTCAAGCCCTCCATCAGGCTCTGTGCTGACAGTGTGGAGCCTGCTTTGGATCCTCTGTCTCCCTCTCTCTCTGCCTCTCCCCTACATTCTCTCTTGAAAATAAATAAACATTAAAAATAAGTATATCAAAATACTTAACAAGTCAATATGATCATTAAAATGTATAGGTACGCATATCAATAATTTTAAATATTCCTTGTTATTGTCTAATTGATCTAAGCTATATCTTATATGACTGTCTAACAAATGATGGAAATTGTAGATGCTAATCTACTCACCAAGTTATTCTAATGATTTCCGAATCTTATGTTTTGTTGGTTTTTAGAAATTGTTGGCATATGGTTTGTATAGTGCAGTCATAATTAGCTGAACCTTTTCTGAGCCATGATTTGACACTAACCTCTTCCAATGCCATGTCCATTAAATCAATCATCCTTATATTACTTGCACTCTCAATAGAGATTTTTTTCCTTATTTTTTGTCTGCTTTATTCTATCCATTACTGAGAAGTCTGTCAAAAATTTCCACTGTTATTTTATTTTATTTAAAAAAATTTTTAATTTATTTCTGAGAGACAGAGAGACAGTGTGAGCCGGGGAGGGTCAGAGAGAGAGGGAAATACAGAATCTGAAACAGGCTCCAGGCTCTGAGCTAGCTGTCAGCACAGAGCCTGACGCAGGGCTTGAACCCATGAACCTGAACCGAAGTCGGACGCTCCAGTGACTGAGCCATCCAGGTGCCCCACCACCGTAATTTTAAATTTGTCTATTTCTTGTTTGTGTTCTGTCAATTTTTGCTATAAATATTTTGAAGTTATGTTGTCAGAGAATATAAATTTAGAATTATTCAACTTTCTGGTGAATTGAACTTTTTCTTATGAAATGTCCCTCTTTATTACTGCTTTTGGCCTTAAATTCTTTTTCTGATATTAATTAGCCATAACAGCTTTCTTTGGTTGACATTTGAGTGATAGATCTTTCCTCATTCTTTCATTTTTTTAAATGTTTATTTAACTTCTTTTGAGAGAGAGAGAGAGCACAAGCCAGGAGGTGAAGAGAGAGAGAGAGAAAGAGGGAATCCCAAGCAGGCTCCACATGTGACATGGGGCTCGATCTCAAAAACTGTGAGATCATGACCTGAGACAAAATCAAGAGTCAGATGCTCAAATGACTGAGCCACCTTGGCAGCCCTCATTTTGAAAACTTTTTTTTTTTAATATTTATTTTTTAGAGAGAGAGAGACAGAGTGTGAACAGGGGAGAGGCAGAGAGAGAGGGAGACACAGAATCTGAAGCAGGCTCCAGGCTCTGAGCTGTCAGCACACAGCCCAACACAGGGCTCAAACCCACAAACTGTGAGATCATGACCTGAGCAGAAGTTGGACCCTCAACCAACTGAGCCATCTAGGTGCCCCTCATTTTGTTTTTTATAAACATTTCAGTCTGAAATAATTTCAAACTTGCAGGGAAGTTGTGAAACTGGTTAATACTTTTCACCCAGATTACCCATTTGCCTTATCATTCCCAGTCTCTCTCTCTCTCTCTCCGTCTCCCTCTCTCTCTCTCTCTTTCTGTCTCTCTCCGGAAGATATATCTTTTGTTTTTTGGTTTGTCTTCTTATATATTTATCAGATGGAAGATCAAGGACGTAGGAAGGACTAGATAGATGGATAATCAAGATTTTGTCTTTGGTTTTCATCTGCTTTACCCTGATGTGCATAAGTGTGCTTTTCTTTTTCTTTTTAGAGGGTTTAGAATTTGTTATGAAATGAATTGTACCCCTCCAACAAATTCTTATGTTAAAGCCCTAACCCTCGGGGCGCCTGGGTGGCTTAGTCGGTTAAGCGTCCGACTTTCGCTTAGGTCATGATCTCGCGGTTCGTGGGTTCNAAAAAAAAATAAATTAATTTAAAAAAATAAATAAATAAAAAAACAAAGCCCTAACCCTCAATATGACTCTGCAGAGAGGGCCTTTAAGGAGTCAATCAAGTTTAAATGAGGTCATAGGGTGGGGCTCCCATCCAATATGATTGATGACCTTATAGGAAGACAGCCCCCAGGGATGCTCACACGCAGACAGAAAAGGCAATGAGAGGACATGGCGAGAAGGTGGCCATCTGTAAGGTGGCCAAGACGAGATGCCTCGGGAGAAAGCGAGCCTGCTGACACTTGAGTCTTGGATTTTCAGTCTCCAGAACAGTGAGAAAATGAATTCCTGTTGTCTATACCTNATGTTAAACTGTGTCCTGATGATTTTTATCAGTTTTGGAAAATTGTTGACCGTTCTCTCCAAAATATGGGATCTGCCCCATTTCTGCATTCCACCCCGGGGGATACAAGCATGTGCAGGCTACACCTTCTCATAGAATCTCTGTTGGAAAGGCAGTCTGCCATGGGCCCTCAGCATCTGGATGTTCTTGTTGAGGATATCAGACTTCAAGGTTCATTATTTCCTGACATTGAGCACTTACTGTAGCTAGTCCTTAGATCAGTTACGGTCCAGGTTGCTGGCTCTATAGCTTCTGAAGGGGCCCACTGTGTCACCTCAAGGGACATATGTTGGTACGTGGGGGAGGGCGGGCCATGGAATTTCCATTAGCGATGGTTACACTGCCCCTTGGGTCACATTTCCCTTGTTGGGTCCCCAGGTAAGGCATACACTGGCCTGGAGCATACACGGACTCCGGGTTCCATGTACCCACATGGGTCTCAGGATCTTGCCAACAGAGGCCATGCTGCAGGCACAATAATCAGAAACCCTTGACTTTAGCTACCACAGCCAAAGAGACGGTTCAAGTCCCAGGTTAGTAGGTCAGCCTAAACCCTCTCGTGTGGTTATATTGATAAGGACCTGGCTTTATATTATATCCTGAACAAACAGGGAAGAGCATGTAAGAGCGTGTCAACACCTCCTGTACTATTTGGACTAACACCAGAGTTCAAGCATAGGAGTCCATCCACACCGCAGGAAAGGAGGCTAAAAGGTTATCTGAAATAATACCTACTAGTGCCCCCTTGGGACTCATTCACTCGGCTGAGTCAGAGACCCCAAGCAGCATGAAAGAGGTCAATACTGCCCCCTGCTGCTGATTGGGATTCCATTCATAATGACCTCATCAAGTGTTATATGAGGCCAACTGCATGGATATGTTCCAGGGCCCAGTCAGTATGTCCAATCTGGGTTTCTAATAAGATGGCATAGGGGAGCCTGGGTCGCTTAGTCAGTTAAGCGTCCAACTTCGGCTCAGGTCATGATCTCACTGTTTGTGGGTTTGAGCCCCGTGTCGGGCTCTGTGCTGACAGCTCAGAGCCTGGAGCCTGTTTCCGATTCTGTGTCTCCCTCTCTCTCTGACCCTCCCCTGCTCACTCTGTCTCTCTCTCTCTCTCACAGAAATAAATAAAACATTAAAAATTTTTTTAAAAATTAAAACTAATAGGATGGCATATTCATGAGAAAATTCGAATGTATTTAAAAACATGTAGGATGCAGGTGGATTGTTGGAAGGCAAGCTGCCGTGGGCCCTGAGCGCCCCTTGTATCCTTGCTGAGCTAAACTAAACTACCTGATATTGAACAGACTCTATGGCTTATCAACAAAGGTGGCTGAGGAGACCACGGGTGACGATATGCACTCCACTCCAGAGGAGGGGCCTGGTTTGCTGCTTCCTACAAAAAGTGCCAGGCCCTGGGCTCTGGGTGCCTCCGCTGTGGTTAGGGCACAACCCGTTTCGTGTGCCACTTCCATCGTGTCACACGCGTGGGACTTGGAGGCAAGGGAACAGACACCACTGTGCTGATATGCCTGCCGTTGGCTGTGGTGTGAGTAATGACCATCTTGCTCACATTGATCAGGTCCTGTGGCCTACGTTCAGCATCTACAGAGTTGCGGCAGGTTGATGACCTGCCTATGAGGTTAGAGTTCTTTCCTGACAGTCTTTTACTCAATGCTCTGTGCTCTCCATCCGTTTGTCTCTCCGGGCTTCACTCTGGGTACTTTGTTCCGACCAGTCTTCTAGTTCACTAATTCTTATCCATGGAGTTTTCCTTCCAGTGACTGTATCTTTGTACTCTATTCTCTCTGGAGTCATTTCTCAGGGCTGCAGGCATAGGGTGTCACAAAGTGGGTGGCTTAAAACAACAGAAATGTACTCGCTCACAGTTCTGGAAGCTCGAGTCCGAAATCAAGTTGTCAGCAAGGCTGGCCCCTTCTACAAGCTCTGGGAGTCTGTTCCACCCTCCCCTCGCTTCTGATTATTGCCGGCAAACCTTGGTGTGCCTTAGCTTGTGGACACATCACTCCCGCCTCTGCCGCTGTCATCACATGGCATTCTTTTCACATCATCAATTTTGAAAATTTTTTAGTTTAGTTATATTGAGAGAGAATGCACATGCCCAAGAGAGAATGGGGGAGGGGCAGAGAGAGAGGAGAGAGAATCCCAAGCAAGCTCCACACCGTCAGCACAGAGCCTGACGAGGGACTCAATCTCATGAACCGTGAGATCATGACCTGAGCCGAAACCAAGAGTCAGACACTTAACTGAATGAGCCACCCAGGTGTCCCTCACATCATCTTTTTTAAAAAAGGATGCCAGTCATACTGGATTAGGGGCCCACACTATCCAATGTGAACTTAACTAATTATATCTACAATGAACCTATTTCCAAATAAGGTCCCGTTCTGGGGAACTGGAGGGCTTAGGGCTTCAACATACCTTTTTGGAGGACACAATTCAACCCATACTACTTTCCTTTTGGTTCTTTTTATAGTTTTCAGTTCTCCGCTGAAATTCAAGCTTGCCTTTTATATATATTTTTGAATGTTTATTTATTTTTGAAAGAGAGAGCAAGTGGGGAGGTGGCAGAGAGAGAGGGAGACACAGAATCCAAAACAGGTCCAGACTCTGAGCTGTCAGCACAGAGCCCGATACAGGGCTCAAACCGACAAACCGTGAGATCATGACCTGGGCCGAAGTTGGACACTTAATCTGACTGAGCCATCCAGGTGCCCCTCTTTTATATTTTTTAATGTACAAAGTTATTTAAAGGTCTGTGTCTGTAACTCCAACATCTAAAGCCTCTGAAGGTCCATTTTTCTTGTCTATTAATTCTCTTGGTTTTGTTCATATTAACTTGACTCTTCATGTGCTTGTTTCATGAATGTGCTGGGCACTGTATTTGTAAAATTCCTTGTAGAAACAATTTCAGGCTGAGGGTAGTATTATCTTTCTCTAGAAAGTAAGTTCAGGTAGGGCTCACTTTTGCCTCCGCCCAGCACTCGAGGGACTTGCAGTCTGAGATCTCCTTAATATAATTACGAGGGTTGTGACGGTACAGAGCTCAGGCGCATTCTTTGTGAAGTTCACCACGGAACACTCCTTGATGGTCCTTGGCTCCAAATCCTGTCCCACCTACCCTGAAAATTTGTGGAAGTACTACTTAGCCTCTCAGCTGTCTACTCTCGCCCCAAACATAAGGCTCACCTCCCTGAGCCTTTGCATTCCCAAAGGTCTTGGCCCAGTTGTTAATAATTCACTAACTTGTAAGCATTCCACCGCCTTTATGTTAGGTATCTATTGCTGAATAACAAATTACTACTAACGATTAATTATCTTACACAGTTTCTGAGAGTCGGGATTCAGGAGTGGCTTTCCTGGGTGGTTCTGGCTCAGAGTTTCTCACAAGGTTGCAGTAAAGCTGTCAGCTGGTACTGCGTTCATCTGAAAGCTTGAATGGGGCTGGAGGACCCACTTCCAAGATGGTGCACTCATACCTGGCAAGACAGTGCTACTTGTTGGCAGAAGGCCTCAGCTTCTTCACCTTGTTGACCTCTCCATATGCATGCTTGAGTGTCCTCATGATGCAGCAATTGGCTTCTCCCAGAGTGAGAAATCCAGGAGAGAGAGCAAGGATGGAAACCATGATCTCTTTAATGATCTAGCAGCTCACTGTCATTTTCACCTTGGCCTATTCATCAGAAACTAGTCATGAGGTCCAATCCACATGGGAAGGGTAATTGGGCTCTACCTCTTAAAAAGAAGTATTGACAGGCATGTGGGTGGCTCACTTGGTTAAGCATTTGACTATGGTTCAAGTCATGGTCTCATAGTTCCAGCCCCCGTTGGGTGAGTTCAAGCCCCACATCTGGCTCCATGCTGACAGTGAGGAACCTTCATGGGATTCTCTCTCTCCCTCTCTCTCTCTCCCTTTCTCTCTGTCTCTTGCTCACTCGTGCCCTCTCTCTCTCTCAAAAATAAATAAACAAATAAATAAATAAATGGAGTATTGATGAATAAATGGATACATTCAAATCCTGTCACAGCTGTTAGGATTTTTAAATGATTTTGTTCTGGTTTCCTAGTCGTCCTTGAGAATATGATTAATTAAAATTAATTATTCAGTTCAGGGCACCTTAGTGGCTCAGTTGGTTGAGCATCCGACTCTTGATTTCGGCTTAGATCCTGATGTCAGAGTCATGGGATTGAGCCCCATGTCAGTGTGGAGCCTGCTTAATTCAAGATTCTCTCTCTCTCACTTTGTTCCCCTCCCCAGCTTGCATCCACCCCCTCTCTCTCCTTCTTTCTCTAAAAAACAAAGTCATTATTTAAAATTTTTTTAAATAAAATCAAATTACCCAGTTCATCATAACCTGAAGTACAAATCTATAAATTTTTTATTCTAGAAATATGAGTTATTTGTCTTATTTTGTACTCCTTCTTGTATGCTAGTAAATATTGTACTGTCTTCAGACTTTCACCCAGTAATAAAAGAATCTTCCAGGCTGTGATTGATTATTATCGTTATTTTTTCTTCTTCCTCCAAGAAAGGAAGATTCATGTTTAATAGTTAAAAGAAACCTTAAGAACATCCAAAATGTTCTCATCTCTGTTTATATCTAATATTTTACTATAAATCTTAAGTTGTCAAATACCAAAACACTGCCTTTATCTTACTTAATAAGAATGAAAATGAACCAATAAAAAGCCCAGTGAAAACTAAAATATTTATGGAAGCAGCAACTAGATAATTAGAGGACAATGATAAACCAGTGAGTTTTCTAAGATACAGAGTGTTCTGTAAAGAATGCTCAATATGGTCACACAGCCATATGGCTCATGTAAGCTTAGGCTGAAGTCCCAGCTGCCCTCATGTTTCTGACAGTCCAGATGTGTGTTGGTAGGGCAGGAGGCCCACTGAACAAGTCTTGATGTCCCAAAGCTACAGCTGGACTCAAAAGTTCATAGCAGAACTCACATCATTAATTACATTTATTGATTGTTACAGCTGTAACTCTACTATTTACCAAGCACTAAAATATTTCAATATTTTAACAACCGATATAGCCATTGGTCTTGATACACTTGCCTAATCATCGGTTCTGAGAAGGCAGGATTATTCATGACCTGTTAGTGGTGATAGAAAAGTCTGGAAATAACCCAAGTGCTCCTAAACAAGGAAGGAACTGGCTAAATAAGTAAACAATGGGATGTCCCACTGTGGAATATTATACAGCTAGAGAAAAAAGGAGCTAGGAAGCTCTCTATGGATTAAGCTACAGCACACATTGTTAAATAAAAAAGGTAAGGTATTGAACATCGCATGCCCTCTTTTGAGTAAAAGGGGGTGTGAATGGATAAGAATGCATATTCATATTTGGTTATGTTTAGTCACATGAAAAAGATAAACTAATAAAATCAAATACTTATCATTCCACCTATGGCTTCTTGGATGCTGTGAATATATTACTTAGCAAAATATTAAATAGAACAAAAATGTGTCAGGGCACCTGGGTAGGTCAGTTGGTTAAGCATTGATCTCATCTCAGGGCTTGACCTCAGGGTTGTGAGTTCAGGCCCCATGTTGGGCACCACGCTGGGCATGGAGCCTACTTTAAAACAAAAAGAAAAAAATTTATTGAATTACTGAAGGCTCAGTGTAACCCTCAGGAATTTATTTTCCCTAATCGCAATCTCAGTTTCCCCCAGTGGCCTGGAGGACTGCTGGGGACCTCCCCTTCATGGGCTTTCCGTACAGACTCCGGGACCCTGGGCCACCACCCCTGCTCCAGCCCTGGCAGCCGGGATCTGCCTCTGCTCAGGCGCCTCCCTCCTCTTGCTCAGTCCCAGTGCTGCTGGCTGGGGCTACGGAGCCAGAGGACCAGTTCTGTACCTGGTTCCTGCAGCGGGAAGGGGGGAAGCAGGTCATGCTGAGGGGCCCCCAAGCTCTGCTCTACCCAGAGGCCACATCTGCACTCACTGCTCTGCCAGTAGCCACTGGGGCCACATCCTTTGCTATTTTCTCTCTTTCATCCTCATAACAGTCCAATTCGGAGATAAAGAAGCTGAGACCTAGAAACGGCTTGGGGCTACGGCAGAGGTGGGGGCCGGGGAAGCAAAGACAGCTGAAATAACCTTCCAATGAACTCATCTGGGAGGAAGGACCAGTGGGTCTGAGCAGGCGGACGCCGCGAGCTAGGTGGTCACAATACGGGGAGTAGAAAGGCACAGGGTGACCGGAGCTGCACAGGAGGCTGGGGTCTCCACGTGCTTGTCTGAGGGGCTTGGACAGCTGTCCGATGGGGCTGGCACAGGTCTGGCATTGAGGCAGGAGCAGACACGGTGCTGGAGGCCTGGAGGGCGGGTGGGGGAGGAATCTAGGAGAGAGATGGTGAGGCCTGGTCTGGGGGTGTGGGGGAGCGAGAGGAGCAAGAATCAGCAAGGCCTGGTGACGAGGAAGTGGAGGAGAAGAAGGGAGAAGATAATGATTAACACGTATTGGGCAAAATGGGTGTGCGGCTCAGTAGCAAGTGTTTCATACTTGCCGTTACACTTAATTGTGACAACATCCTGATGATGTAGGTAATACTATTATCCCCCCTTAACAGCTGGACCCCGGGGGCTGGGAGAGGTGGGCCCCTTGGAACAGGTCACAAAGCCAGTTTTTCCCCTGGGTGCTAGGCTGCTGGTGTCCACCAGGGGGCAGAGAGAAGCCAGGAATTCAGACCCAGGCACCCTGCTTTCCTGAACTTCCCTTTGCCTTTCTTTGTAGTCCCAGACCNATGTTGATCATTCGACTCTTGGTTTTGGCTCAGGTCATGATCTTGCAGTTCGTGGGCTCGAACCCCACATAGGGCTCCTCACTGATAGCGCAGAGACTGCTTGGGACTCTCTCTCTCCCTCTCTCTCTCTCTCTGCCCTTCCCCCCCACTCATGCTCTTTCTCTCTCTCACTCTCTCTCAAAATAAATGAATAAAGATTAAAAAATTAAAAAAAGAGGCATCCAGGGAGAACCACCGCACTACCCTTGGGGTCTCAGGTTCCTCATGTCATTCTCCCAGGCCTCTCCCACGTCCAGATGTACTCCCCCAAATGCCTGCTGTCGACTACGCCCAAATTCCCTCGCAGGGCCATTGGTTCACCAGACACACATCTGTCCAGTCTGCACCTGACAAGCCATTGCTGACACTGACCTCTGGCTGGGGTAGGGGTGGAGGGATTCCAGGCCCTAGTGCTGGGAAGTCACCTGCCCTGGCCATCAAGTGGGAGGGCGGCGGGAAGGGGAAGTTCAGGCAGCCAAGCAGAGCCCCTGGGTGGATATCAGAGCGGAACCTTCTGGGACGCCCACCTCCCTACCCCTGGGGCAGCCAGGGCGGTGTTCCAGGCTGGGCACTGAGGCCATGGAAGGCCCCGACCTGGCCCGGCCCGGAGGTTGGACTCCTTGCTGAGGAGCTGCAGGCGAGGCAGCCAGTGGTGGCGGGGAGGCCTCCTTTGTTCCAGGCATTTTCTCAACGGCGGGGCCGGGCTGCCTGCCAGGTGCCAGGGCGCGGCTCTGGCCTCCCGCCCCACCGGCAGCTTTGCCGCCAAACCCCGTACCTAGCCCGGCACCTCCTTCCCGCCCTTCTTCTGCCAGGCCCGGCAAGTGAGAGGCCTGGCGGCCCACCCAGCCTCATTCCAGGAGAAGGGGCTCGCCCAGGGCTCCTCGTGGGCTTGGAAGTTAGAACTATGCTCTTGCAGGACAATAGGTTCAAAACGTAAAGATACAAACTGTTGCTCAACAGAATATGATCAGACTGCACTGCTGGACAGAGGCCCTATCTGGGTTCGAATCCCAGCCCCATCCCTGACTGGCTCTGTGACCACGGCAAGCTGCTGAACCTCTCTGAGCCTCAGTGTCTTCACCTGAGAACTAAGGGCGACAGTTGTACCTACCTCACAGGAATGTTATGAGGATTCGACAAGTGATGACACGAAAACTCTCAGAATAGCGTCCGGGCCATTGTAAGCACTGTACGCGTATCTGCTGTAATCACGGTGGTGACATCAGTGGGGAAAATGTCAGTCAAGGCTCCTGGCTGCGCAGAACAGAACCCGCTCAGGCAAGCTTGAGCAAGAAAAGAATTGAATACAAGTCTTCAGAGATGTCACCGGGAACCAAATGGTAGGCGGCCAACCAGGCCTCAAGGACCACGGGAACCAGGATCTTAAAAAAGTCATTGAACAGCCAGGAAGCTTCTCTCCCTCTCTCAGATTCACCATTGCCCACTTCTCTGAACACAGGGCCAGACATGGCCAGGTCTCAGTCCCCAGGTCAGGTGACCAGCAGCAACGGACTGGCATCTCTGAATCCCAACAGCAAAATCATGGGAGGGAGAGCCCATTGCTCCATTTGGGTCATGAACCAAAGGTCCATCAGCTGAGGCTGAGGGGACTGTCAGGGCCCCAGTCCTATGGGCTTTCCAGTGCCCAGAGACAGCAGCATGGGCCAGACAGAGCGTCTGTCTGCTACAAACATACTCTGGAGTGAGGGTGACAGTCAGAAAACTCGTGCACCAGGCCCGCCGTTGCCTCAGAAAATCTCTGGACCCTTTCCCTCTTCTGTTCACTCAGTGCTTCCTACAGGCCTGTGTCACAGCCCTTAGGAGGTAATATGATTATTTGTTTATGAATCTGTCTCCTTTACTAGACTATGATTTTCATTCACTCTTTCAGCATAATAGGTATCTGCCAAGCAACAACCACGTGTTAGGGACACAGAGACGAATCCAACAATATTACGGCCCTCCCGGAGGCTTCGTCTAGGCCCCAGAGGCATACAGTTCCATGAAACAGGTCAGTCTCATTGTCCAGGTCCTCCCAAGTTCAGGTTCTGGGGACTTTCTTTCCCACACCATTGATACTCAAGGTCAAGAGCCTACCCTTCGGGGTGCCGGGCAGGCTCAGTGGGTAGACTCTGCAACTCTAGAACTTGCTGTTGTGAGTTCGAAGCTCACACTGGGCAAAGAGCTTACTAAAAAGAGAGAGAGAGAGATTCTGCTTTTCATTTTATGAGGCTTGCAAGGTTCCTGAGCTGTTATGAAAAGCAGGTGTCCACAGGACATGGCTCATTTGGAGTGTGGCATGGGTGGGCATCGTTTCTGCTGGGTGATTCAGGGGCCACGGCAGGCAACTGACACAGAAAGGGCTTCACCAGCAAGTGGGGGGCAGAACGGTGACTGTGGGCCCTCGGCACAGGTGATGGCTGCGCTGACATGGGGGCCACGGATGGGTTCCATGCTGGCTTGGCCGCCACAACGCCACCCGTTTCTGCTGCTGGGCAGTCTGCTAATGCTGACTCTGCTCCTCTTTGATCTCCAAGTTCAACTCCTGTCCCCGTTCCCTGCCTAGGCGACCCCTAACCAGCCTGCCCATGAGCAGGACGGGCCAGACACCCCTCTTCGCTCTTTTAGTTTGCTGCCAAGGCATGCATTTTACACCTTGCTTCCTTTAGGACCACCTCTCTGGAGTTCTCAAACTCGCTTCTCTCCATCAACCCCACTGCTTGGCTTTCAAAACTATTCATGTGCAGGGCGCCTTGGTGGCTCAATCGGTTAGGTGTCTGACTCTTGATTTCAGCTCAGGCCATGATCTCACAGTTTGTGAGTTTGAGCCCCTCGCTGGCCTCTGCACTGACAGCAAGGAGCCTGCTTGGGATCCTGTCTCCCTCTCTCTCTGCCCCTCCTCCACTCGTTCTCTCTCTCCCTCTCTCTCTCTCAAAAATAAGTAAATAAACATTTTTTAAAAATACTTAAAAAAAACTATTCATGTGGATGTCCACATTGAAGCCTACTTTGGAAGTTGAAAAACTAAACATGGGCTTTTCCTTTCTCCCTGCATTCTGTTATAAGGACTTATTCTCTCTTATTTTTTAATGTTTATTTATTTATTTTTGAAAGAGAGAGAAGCAGAGAGAGAGGGAGACAGAGAATCCCAAGCAGGCTCTGCACTAGCAGCACAGAGCCTGATGTGGGGCTCAAACTCACGCACCGTGAGATCGTGACCTGCGCTGAAACCGAGGGTTGGATACTTAACTGACTGAGCCGCCCAGGCACCCCAGTAAGGACTAATTCTTAAGGCCATGTGAATGCCTCTGCCTGACTAGGGAGAGGGTCACATATGAGGAAGTGTGGGAAAGAAAAACATAAATCTTAGTATTTCAGGATGCTTCCTCCTACACACGTCATGAAATGATGGTAAATATGTGATTAGGGCCTCTCATTTGGGTCGGAGTTCCCAGAGCCCCAGTCTGAGGTGGGAGGAGACAGCAGGGAGGCCTGTGCACAGGAGGTGGTACTGAGGTGACCCTTGAAGGGATGGATAAGAATTTCCAGGGAAACAGGGTTGTGGGGAGAGCACTCCACACAGCACTGATAGGACTGAGAACATGGAATGGTGGAGGACTCGCTGTGTGCCAAGCACTGTTCTGAGAAGTACTTTATTTATTTATTTTTAAACATTTTGTTTTTAAGTAATTTCTACACCCAACATGGGGCTCGAACTCATGACCCCGAGATCAAGAGTCACATGCTCTACTGACTGAGCCAGCCAGGTGCCCCTCTAATAAGTACTTTGATTAATTTAACCAATTTGATCGTCACAACAATCGTTGAGGACCAAAGTTGGGTTTTTTTTTAATGTTTTTATTTATTTTTGAGAGAGAAGGAGGGGAAGGGGCAGAGAGAGAGAGAGGGACAGAGGATCTGAAGCAGGCTCTGTGCTGACAGTAGACAGCCTGATGCGGGGCTCGAACTCACGAACTGTGAGATCATGACCTGAGCTGAAGTCGGACGCTTTAACTGAGGCACCCAAGTGTCCCTTTGAGAGCCAGAGTTTTAAAAAGATAGAACTGAGGCACAGAACAGTTAAGTTACTGGCCCAAGAATCCATATTTGGCAAGTGGTAGGGATGGGATTCAAGACTGAGGAGTATGGCTTCAGAAGGTCTATAACCCACATCGTCCTATCATGAGAATTCACAGTAGCTTTGTAGTGGCTCGTGGGAGGTTTGGCTGAAAGGGTGAGCAGAAGAAAGACCACAGAAGACCTTGTATACCATTTCAGGGGCCGAGACTTTATCCTGAGGGTAACAGAGGAGTCCGTAGAAACGTTTAACCAAGAAGAGACAAACAAGATGCAGTGAGAAGCATAATGGATTGGAAGGCCGCGGGACCAGAGGCAGAGAACCCACTGTCCCCATTCTGGGTTGTGCACCAAGAGCAAATCACCTGGGCGGTTGTTTTAACAGCCTGAGAGACAAAGTGCTCTGAGGAGCGGCAGTTGGAACAGACGGATCCCAGGAATGTCGGGTGCTTAGGATAGTGTGTAGACACCCACATCCTAATGACTGGAGTCTGTGCATGTCACCTTATTTGGATTCTCTTGGGTGATCTGGGCAGGGCCTACGTAGATAACAGGGTCCTTTTTAGAGGAGGGGAGGTCAGAGTCACAGGATAAAAGCGAGGTGAGGGGCACCTGGGTGGCTCAGTCGGTTAAGCATCCAACTTTCGCTTGGGTCATGATCTCGCGGTTCGTGGGTTCGAGCCCCGTGTCGGGCTCTGTGCTGACTGCCAGCTCAGAGCCTGGAGCCTATTTCAGAGTCTGTGTCTCCCTCTCTCTCTGACCCTCCCCTGCTCATGCTGTCTCTCTCTCTCTCCTAGAAATAAATAAAGAATATATATATATATTTTAAAAAAAAGAAAAGGCGAGGTGAGAGGAAAGCTCAAGAGGAAAGTGGTGCAGCTATGAGCCAAGGAATGCGAGTGGCCTCTGGTGGCTGATACAGGGGATGGATTTTCCCTTAGAATTTCCAGAAGGAACCAGCCCTGCTGACACCTTGATTTTAGCCTCACAAAACTCAGGGCGCCTGGGGGGCTCAGTCGGTTAAGCGTCTGACTCTTGGTTTCAGCTCAGGTCATGATCTCACGGTTTTGAGTTTCAACCCTGCATCGGGTTTTCCCCTGACAGCGCAGAGCCTGCTTGGCATTCTCTCTCTCCCTCCCATTCCCTCCCCCTCCCTCTCAAAATAAATACATAAACTTTAAAGAAAAAAACTCATTTCAAACTTCTGACCTCCACAATTGTCAGATAATAAATTTGTGTTGTTTTAGGCCACTAAATGTGTAGTTATTTATTATATCAATGGTAGGAAATACATACAGATGATAAAACCTGGTGACCAGGTAATTACTGTGGGGTATCCCGATCGGGTGGGGAGGTCACCAAATGTGGGGCACCCCCATTGGGTGGAGACCAGGGCCTACATGCTTTAAGAATTCACCCAAGGCAGGGGCACCCGGGTGGCTCAGTCAGTTAAGCGTCTGACTTCAGCTCAGCCTGCAAGGAGATGGTGTTGAGGGGCCACAGTTAAGGGCCGAGTGAAGCAGTGTGAGATTTTCTCTTTTTCTGGTGAATTTTAGGAATTGCGCCTGCTTATAACTGGTTAGTTAGGGCCTATGGTTATTTCTAGTTGGGCGGCTGAATGAGCCTGTTTGCATTCAGTTGGTGGCTGCGGGCCCTTTTGCCTTGTTCTACATTTTGAAAAGAAGGAAAGGGAAGGCTCACAGAAAGGGTGGAGGGTGGCGGCCAGGATCTTGGCCTGGGGAACGGGGCTGGTGGTGAGACCATTACAATCAGAACCGAGAACGGCGAGGAGAGGGCAGTTTGGGGAATGGTGGAGGAAGGAAGAAGGCATGTCCTGAGTTTCAAAGTGCCCGTGGGACACCCTGGTGCGACGTGCAGGGGGCAGGCCACCTGTGCGCACCTGCTCTGGCTGGAGATGCGGGTTTGCGTCTCCAGCTCCTCCTGTGCGCGGTGGGGATGAAGGTCCTTCCCGCTCCTGTCTCACATCCTCCTCACACCCCGGTTGGGTTGCTTCTGAGTGAGTTCCATCGGCTTCCAAAGCCCCCCCCCCCCCCCCCGCATCCCACTGTCCATTTGAAGATGCAGTGTAGGGTCTAAGCCCAGTTAACTCCAGGCCCACCTGTGCACAGCACCGCTGCGTTTCTGCAGTGACAGAAAATCTCAGTGGAGTTCCCCCTGGGTCAGACTAAACATTCAAACGCTGAATACAAAGTGCATGGGGTAGAGACCACAGACCAGTTAAAAAAAAAAAAAAAAGCCTGTTCATCCTGCAGAACAGGTGTGAGCTAAGGCTGTGAGCAGGTGAGGTCATTCAGGGAGGGCTCAAGAGAAGGGCAGGGGGGACACTGACCTACCCATCTTCTGTGCCCAAGGAGCGGCGATTCAGAGGACGCTTGATGAAGGGACTGATTTGGGTTGTGTCCTCTGCAGACTATGCGAAAGGAAAGAAAGAACGTGGGGAGAATGGGTATATGGAAGCAAACGACCAGAAACGTGTTTAGTAGCGGAATAACGGAGTTAAGTGGAAAACTAGAGTCCATTCAGAAAGGTCTCAACACGTAAACAGTATGAATCTGAAGTTATCTCAGGAAAGTGTTGGGACTGATCAGTGAATAAAATAAAATTCAGTTACCTTAAGATCACATTATAGGCTCAGAACACCGGGAAAAAACAGAAGGCAACGGAGCCCTGAGCTGGTGAGTCACAAGGGCGTCCCAGCCACAGATGAGAGGGATCTAAGGGCAGGAGTTTTATCGATGTGCTCACCCTGGAGCCCAGGGCCCTCAAGTTGCACATAAAAGAAATCCGCAGAGGGGCACCTGGGTGGCTCAGTCGGTTAGGCCTCCGACTTCGGCTTGGGTCATGATCTCACGGCTTGTGGGTTCGAGCCCCGCGTTGGGTTCTGTGCTGACAGCTCAGAGCCTGGAGCCTGTTTCTGATTCTGTGTCTCCCTCCCTCTCTCTCTCTCTCTGCCCCTCCCCCATTTATACTCTGTCTCTCTGTCTCTTGAAAATAAATAAACATTATAAAAGAAAAATTAAAAGAAAAAAAAGAAAACCCCCGTGTTATTAAGGAGACGGACGTCCCCAGGAACCCAAGCAAGCAAAGCACCTTAGGTCTTGGGAGGATCAGAAACCAGGAACCAAACCAGGAACTGGCAAGAAAGGAACCTTCTTTCTCTTTCTCTGGCTGGGTTTCCCTCCTGCACCTGGATCTTTTCTGCTTCTCGTGCACATCTTCCGGGTCGTGCACCCATTCGTACGGCAAATATTGATTCTGTGTACGTGCCCAAACATTACATTTCCAGGTTCAAGGGTACCCAGCAGAGATGTGGGTTGCTGTTTGAAATTCTCAGGAGGAGTCTGACCGGCCGGCCTGGGTCCTCCACTGGGCTATTTCTTAACTCTAAGGGTGTTGACTCTCTGATCTTTCTCTGCCACAGGATCCTTCATCTGTAAGTAGGTTAGTGACTGTGATTAGATAAACTGGGGAAGGGATGCCCCAGGGTAGAGAGACAGCTAGCATTAACCGTTAACCTACCCCAAACGGCTGAGCTCCAGGCCCTGCTTCAGGCCACAACACCTTTAAACTTTTTCCTGCTTTCTCATTCCACGTCCTTCTCACCTTACAGTCTATTCTCTGCATAGCAGCCATACTTCTTTTAGCACGTAGATCACACTATATTCTTACCCACTAAACACACATGCACACACACACCCTGAAACACCACCACCACCACCACCACCACAAAAAAACCTTTTCAATTCCTTCCAGTAATTCCTTATTCTGGCCTATCGGGCCTTACCTGATCTAGCTCTTTCCCTATCTTTTACACATGTCCTCCTCACTCACTCTGCTATAGCTACAATGGCCTTCTTGCTAAGTCTTCCAACATGCCAAATTCACTCCCACCTCAGGATCTTTGCACTTGCTGTTCTCTCTGTCCCATATTTTTCCACAGCTAACACCACAACATTCTGCACTCGGGTGATGTCATCTCTTCAGAGGGTCTTCCCTGATCACTCCACCTGAAGAAGTAACGCCTACCTCAACACACATGTAACACATGACTCCCTATCTTGTTTTCAGTATTTGCTTCATAGGACTTAATACTTGTTGAAATTCTCTTAACTGTTTGCTTTCTGGTATATTTTCTTCTCTCTAGAATGTAAGCTCTGTGTGAGCAGGGATCTACGCTGACTTGCTCTTTTTCCCAGCAGCAGAACTGGGCCTGGCATTCAAGATACACACACCGTCCCCCACACACAGTCCGAATCATTTGGTTTCAGTGTTCTGCCTTGTAGGCATGAGACTCAGGACTTCAGAGCAAAGGCCTTGAAGCCGGACAGCCTGTGTTCACCAGCTCCATCACCTCCTACCTGCATAAACTTGCACTTACCACTTGTAAGTGGTTGAACTTACTTGTGTATCAGTCTCCCTGTGTGCAAAATGGGGAGGATCATAGTACCCACGGTGCTGAGGAGTAAGTGAGTTCACACGTGTAAAGGGCTTACAGAATGCTTGGCACAGAATAAGCACTAACGTGTTTTCATTTATTTTATTCATTATTAATCATTAGTTTGAATTTTTAAAATTCATCTTTCATTGCTCCCTCCTCCGTATCTCGTCTTCTATTTTCATAACTTTATCAATTTCCCCCGTGTTCTGGGTGATCATCTGAAGTCTGTTTTCTGCATTTAGTAAACCCTATTGTGTTCATCTGGCATTCGTTACTTCCATGCAGTTTTTTAGGTCAATTTATTTATTGCGGGGGGTGGGGGGCACATACTGGCAAGGGGCAGGGAGAGAGGGAGAGAGAGAATCCCAAGCAGGCTCCTTGCTGTCAGCACAGAGCTCAATGTGGGATTCGATCTTACAACCATGAAAATCATGACCTGAGCTGAAATCAAGAGCCAGATGCTTAACCCACTGAGCCATCCAGCCCCTTCGAGCCACACTTTTAATCTCTTCCTCATCCTTCCTTATCACAGATTACTCCATTTGCAAGTTCACTTTTTCTCAGTTAATGATGTACTCTCTCTCTGAAGCTTCCTGAAATATCAATCAGGCACCGCCTACATTTTCTTCTGTTCCTTGTGGGAGGTCTTTTTCTAAGGTAGGTAGCTCCTCTACACCTTCAGAGAAATGATAGATCGCACTCTCTGCAACTGCAGAATATATCTTATTTATCCTTATGGAGCGAGGGGTCTCCCCGAGCGAGGGGTCTCCTGGGACATGGGACTCGCAGTGGTAACACCACAAAAGTCCCCAACACACTGGCCGAGTGGGTCAACCTACCTCCACCCGTAGAGAGCATCCAGAAGGCTGCTCTGTCATATTGAAGACATTCCTTCAAATCTTTCTCTTTTATTTATTTTAATATCTTATTTTTTTAAGTAACCTCTAGAACCAACATGGGGCTCAAACTCACGACCCTGAGATCAAGTCGTGCACTCTACCGACTGAGCCAGCCAGGCACCCCACCTCCAAATCTTTCGCAAAGGGAGGAAACCATTTTCTAGTACCTGCAGCTGATGATCCCTTCCAAGTAGCATTTAAGCCTGGGAAAGTCTCTCAGCAATAAAGGAAAAGAACTTCCTTCAACCCTAAACTTCCAGCAGCAGCCACCCTCCCTCCTTCCGTTCGTTACTTGAGAAGAACACCCTCACTATGGCCATTCTCCTCCTACTTACTCCTCAAATCACTGAGACATGGCTTCCATTTTCCAACCATCAGCTGAGCCTTCTCTTACCAACATTACAACAATGTCTTCATCACTAAAATCCACTGAATGTTTCTCATTCCTTATCAGACATGGCTTCTCTACACATTCTTCCCTACTGACTACTCCCCCCTCAAAGTGCTTTCCATTTGGCCTTGGCCATCCCAGCCTCCTGGTTTCTCCCTGCTCTCTCGCTGTGCCTCCGTTTCTGACACAAGCTCTCTTCCACAGTTGTCTGTGTTCCACAAGCTCCGTTCTAGACCTTTCTCTTCTCGCTACCCACCCAGTGACCTCATCTTCCACAGCTTCAAATACCATCAGTGCTGATGACTAAGATCTCTATCTCCAGCCCAGAATTGTCACTGGGCTCAACCTGAATATCCAGTTTCCATGAGGCTTCTCCGCACACACTTTAATCTCAACGAGTCCCAAAGTGAACTCATCCTCTGCCCGAGGCCCAGTCTGCCCTTCCTCCAGTGCTCTCCGTCTTGGCCAAAGGAACCACCATCAATCAACTGCTTGGATGAGAAACCTGAGCCTCATTCCTGACCCTTTCCCCTCCTTCACCACCAACATTTAACCAATCGTCAAATCCCATAAATTCTACCTGCTGCACTTTACCATCTGCCTGCCTCTTGGCTGCCTCCAGCCAATTCATTCTCCGAATGGCCCCAGAGTCACTTCTCCAGTAAACACATCTGATGTTGTTATCTCGGGGTTAAGGGTGTGCAGGGCCATCTACGACCTGGTTCCTGCAGAGCTCTCTGGCCTTTCCCCCCTAACTCTCCCCTACCTGGTTCACTCCCATGATCTTTTCCAGTGTTTTCTTAGGTGCCATGTCCTCAGACAGACTTCGTAGGCCTCCGAACTGGGTCAGGTACAATCGCGTGTGTTTCCTGAACATTGCTCTAACAGCATTTATCACCTCCATGGAAATGGCACAGAAGACTCGAACTCTCTGAAGACAGGAAGTGTCTACATGGATACATCACTGATACATGTCTAGCACCTAGAATGGTGAACCGCAAGCAATCATTAAGTCTGTCGAATAAATGAACAGAAGTTCCTAATTCTAAAGCTCTTATTTATTTATTAGATTAGGCTCCCAATGGCCCCGACTTGCCTTCCTGTTAGTTCAGTTCATCCGCCCAAAGAAAGCACTGTGCACGTATCGTGAAGACAAATGTAACTACCTTGTTGAAGTGCTCCTTCAAAACAGCCAGAAGCAGCCTGATGCGAGAAAGGGCACGATCCCCAAGCTGGGAGACCGGGGTCCCAGTCAGCTCTGCTACTGTTGGTGCCCTTGTGGGGGACCCGCTGAACCTCCCTGGGCCTTGATTTCCCCACCTGCGAAATAAAATGGCTACTCTAGATCAGTGACTTTCAAAGTGTGTTCCGTAAAGGAAGAGACTTGAATCAGAGGGTCCAGAGGTCCCTGTGACCCGGCAAGACCCCAAGCCACTCTGCTTCGATCTGTCTTACGTATTAGGAGTCTGGGTAAGGATTTACTTGGGCAGGGCGGGGGTTTGGGGAGGATCCTCGGCCAAAGCAAGTTTGGAAACAATTAGAAGCAGGTGATCGCTGAATTCCGTGCACCCTTTACATGCTGACATTTAAAACAACTGAAAGCCAGGAGTGTCATTATTAAGAAGGTAGTTTCTAACAGCATATGAAGATTCCGTCAAAGTCTGGGGAGGGCCGGTGGGCCCTCCCATCGGGTCAGGATGGTTTTCATGCAATCTCCCTCATTATGCACTTCGAGTAGGACACAGAGGCACCTCTGAATCCACCAGTAACAGCTATACAGAGGTCTTTATCCCTCAATCCCCACATATGAACCGGGAAGCTCAGGCAGGAGGCATAGGCTAAATGATGTTCTTTAAATCTCACTTCAGAGGGTCCATCACCGCATGTCTGGTGACTCAGAGGCTGGCCCAGCCTCACACCTGAGAATGCACTGCCCCGGGGCCTTGCAGAGATAGGGCCTTCCGTTTGGGTGGGAAGTACTCCGCGGTCAGCATGTGCCACTAAGGGCTAGACTATATTCAGGGTGTCCCCTCACATGCCACTTGCTGGCTCTGTGTCGCAGCTGGACAATCCCACCCCCACCCCCTTCTTAAAAGCTGTTTTTCCCGCAGTCCCGTTGTTTCTAGTCACATAGTTTTTTGGTTTTTTAAGATTTTATTTTATTTTTTTAAGTTTATTTCTTTATTTTGAGAGAGAGAAAGGGAGAGGGAGGGAGAGAGAGAGAGAGAGAATCCAGGCAGGCTCTGCACTGTCAGCACAGAGCCCAAAGCAGGGCTCGAACCTACGAAACTGTGAGATCATGACCTGAGCCGAAACCGAGTCAGGCAGGTAACTGAGCCACCCAGGCGCCCCGAGATTTTAAGTGACCTGTACACCCAACATGGGTCTCAAAATTACAACCCTGAGATCAAGAGTCACATGCTCTACCGACTGAAACAACCAGGCGCCACATCAGTCATATCATTCTACAGTGAGTTTCCATGTTCTTAGGTGACCGGCTCTCCCGCTTAAATCTGGGAGAAACAACAGAATTCAGTTCTGCTAGGAGCCCTCTCTTGGGATTTTTAAAAAAATGTTTATTTATTTTTAAAAGAGAGAGAGAGACAGAGTGAGAGTGGGGGAGGGGCAGAGAGAGAGAGGGAGACACAGAATCCGAAGCAGCTCCAGGCTCTGAGCTGTCAGCACCAAGCCCGACGTGGGGCTTGAACCTATGAACTGTGAGATCCTGACCTGAGCCAAAGTTGGACGCTTAACCGACTGAGCCACCCAGGGGCCCTCAAAATAAATAAATTAAGCAAACAAACAAAATAGATTCTCTTTCTGCCCCTCTGCCCCACTGGCGCACTCTGACTCTCTCTCTCAAAAAAAAAAAATTATTAAAAAAAGAAAGACTCTGCTTTCAGTTCTTCTGGCTATCCCTCCTGAAGTGGAATTGCTGGATCACAAGGCCATTCTAGTTTTAATTTCTTGAGGAAGCGCCATACTGTTTCCCACAGCAGCTGTACCATTTTACAGTCCCACCAGCCAGACACAATGGTTTCAACACTTCCACATCCTCATCAATACCTGTTACTTCCTGGGTTTTGGGGGGTTTTTTTGTTTGTTTTTTTAATTTTTTTCATGAATGTTTTTATTTATTTCTGAGAGAGAGAGAGAGACAGCGTGAGCAGGAGAGGATCAGAGAGAGAGGGAGATACAGAATCTGAAACAGGTTCCAGGCTCTGAGCTGGCAAGAGAGAGAGAGAGAGAGTGCGCACGCACGAACGAGCTGGGGAGGGTCAGAGAAAGAGGGAGACACAGAATCTGAAGCAGGCTCCAGACTCTGAGCTTGCTGTCAGCACAGAGCCCGACGCGGGGCTCGAACCCACAAACCGTGAGATCATGATCTGAGCTGAAGTTGGATGCTTAACCGACTGAGCCACCGAGGCGCCCCTCCTGGGTTTTGATAGGAGCCATCCCAACGGGTGGAGGAGGTCCTGGCACTTCTGAACTTAGAGAAAGAGTCAGCACATTCTCTGATGTAAAAGCTCAAAGCTTAGGTGCCCCTGGCAGCCTGGTCTCCCGCCATGTGGAGAAAGCCCATGTGCAGTGAAAGAGGAGTCTCTCCAGCATCAGATCAGGTGGCACTGGAAACGCCTACGGCTTTTCCATCTTGAATCTGATGAGAGGCCTAAGTAACCTTATCATAAAGTCACCTTTTTGCTTCAGAGTTTAGCTGATTCCATTTGTGACCATGAGTCTTAACTAAAATAAGCATCATAGTAGAAGTGTTAATTCTTCAGCAATGTTTTTTGCTTTTTCTTCTTGATTCCTTCTTATAAGTAGTTGGGATATAAATAATTTATATGTTTAAAAAGCCCTAGGACAAGAAACTATGAAATAAAAAATAAATAAATAAATAAAAAGCCCTAGGAGTGCGTGGGTGGCTGAGTCAGTGGAGCATGTGACTCTTGATCTCAGGGTTGTGAATTCAAGCCTCATATTAGGTGTAGAGATTATTTTTTTGAAATAATGAAATCTTTTATTTTTTAATTTATTTTACTGTTTATTTTTGAGAGAGAGAGTGAGAGTACAAACAGGGGAGGGGCAGAGAGAGGGAGACACTGAATCCAAAGCAGGCTCCAGGCTCTGAGCTGTCAGCACAGAGCCTGACACGGGGCTCGAACTCATGAACTGTGAGATCATGACCTGAGCTGGAGTCAGAGGCTTAACCGACTGAACCACCCAGGCGCCCCAATAATAAAACCTTAAAATAATAAGTAGCCCTAAAGGAATGCCTTTAGAGAAGTAGTGCAATGGGCAGAGCATGGGTTTGGATTCAGCCCAAACTGGCTTCAAATCCTAGTTCAACAAATGTTTAGTGAGTGCATGCCAGCAGCAGGCCCCCTTGTAAGTGCCAGGGATAAGGCACTTAAGAACAGACAAAACCCCTGCCTTCACACAGCTTTCTTTCTTGTAGTCAGCAGGTATCTGTGTGTCCATTCTGTGCCATCCACCAGGGAGCACTATGAATATATACGCTTGCTTATAAAATGGGGATAATAAATTACCTTGTACATTTTTAATGTTTATTTATGTATTTTATTAAAATTTGCTTAATGTTTATTTATTTATTGAGAGAGAGAGGGCACATGCAGGGGAGGGGGGCACAGGGAGAAGGAGACAGAGAACCCCAAGCAGGCTCCGTGCGTGCTGTCAGCACAGTGCCTGATGCGGGACTCAATCCCATGAATCGTGAGATCATGACCTGAGCCAAAATCAAGAGCTGGGCGCTCAGATGACTGAGCCACCCAGGCGCCCCGCTTGTCCATTTGTTTTAAGGAATCATGGTAAGGTACGCACGTGCTTAACACACAAGGCCTGACACATAGCAGGAACGCAATGAAAAGCAGCCACGTTGATGATTAGACAGTCATGGCTTGCCGGAACTAGCCTCAGTGTCTCCTGGGAGCCCAACCTATGTCCTACATTTGTCTCAAAATAGGACTGACATCTTGACAGAATTTACTCTCCAGTGGGAGCCAGAGATAGTTACAGGTGAGATGTGCTGTAGCAGAGAAAGGCGGTAGAAGAATATGGTGAGTATAGAGGCCTCGGTGGCCTCCGGTGAAGCGTCCCACTCTTGATTTAGGCTCAGGTCATGATCTCACGGTTCATGGGTTCCAGCCCAGCATGTTAGCGTGGAGCCTGCTTGGGATTCTCTCTCTCCCTTCTTACCCTGCCCCTTCCCCACTCATCCTCTCTCTCAAAAATAAATAAACTTAAGAAATAAAAAGAAAGAAAGAATATGGTGGGTAAGAATATAGACTTTGGAGCCACCCACCTAGTTTCAAACCCCAGCTTGCCCTCAGGAAAAGCACTTGATTCTTTCTAGTTTCCTCAATTGCAAAATAGGGCTCATAACGGCACTGACCATGTTCCCTCACAGAGCTGTTGCGAGGGCTGAATGAGTTATATGCAAAGTTCTTAAAGCCTGTCTGGCACATGCTGCTATCTAAGTGCGTCCTGATGTTACATATAACTGCTAGGGAGGGGCGCCTGGCCGGCTCAGTTGGTGGTGCAGGAGACTCTTGATCTTGGGGTCATGAGTTTGAGGCCCACATTGGCCAGAGATTACTAAACAACAACAAAACCTTGCTATGAGAACACATAGTTGGGAGAAACTAAACCTCCTTGGAAGTGCCAACGAAGCTTTGTCTGAGAAGAGGATATCAGCTTTGGGCCTTCACGGATGTATAGGAGCTCATTTTCCCAAGGTCACAGAGACAATATATTAGACAGGAAAGTGTTCAGCTGCAATTCAAAAGCAGCAGAAAGGGCATTTCAGATGAACACAGTTTAAGGAAATGAGGTAAACCATGAAGAAATCATATGCATTAAAAAACAGTAGGGGCACCTGGCTGAATCAGTTCGTACAGTGTTTGACTCTTGATCTCGAGGTCATAAGTTCAAGCCCCACACTGGCTGTAGAGTTTACTTAAGCAATTTTTTTAAACAACAACAACAACAACAACAACAACAAAAAACCCAAGCAAACAATAACAATCACTAATTGCTGTTTGGGTGGCAGATAATGCCTGAGGCACTGTTTTTGGCCATTAACAATGAGGACCACGGAACTCATCAGTTTCAAGTCAGAGCTTGACCCTGACAACTTCTGAGAACCAAACTATACCGTAAACCAACACTTGAATAGTATTAACAATTTTTCCACAATGAAGCAAATAAATCCAATTCATAATTACCATTTACTGGGCACTGTGTTGCCCAGTAAATGGCAAGAACTATGCTGTTTTCAAAAGGATCTCATTTAATCCCCACGATGTCTCCTGGAATGGAGCTAATAACTCCATTTTATTTATTTTTTTAATTTTTATTTATTTCTAGGAGAGAGAGAGATAGACAGTGTGAACAGGGGTGGGTCAGAGAGAGAGGGAGACACAGACTCTGAAACAGGCTCCAGGCTCTGAGCTGGCAGTCAGCACAGAGCCCGACGCGGGGCTCGAACCCACGAACCGCGAGATCATGATCTAAGCGAAAGTCTGACGCTTAACTGACTAAGCCATCCAGGCGCCCCAATAACTCCATTTTATAAGGAAACCCAGGCTGCTTGAGCCATTTTCCAAAGGTCACAGAGGCAATATATTAGATAGGAAAGTGTTCAGCTGCAAGTACAAGTAGCAGTTTCTTTTTTTCCACATAAAAAGAAGTCTAGAGGTACTGACAGCCCTTAGTTCACTTATTTCACAACGCCACCAACATACATATCATTCCTCCCCGCCATCTTGAGTGTTGGCCATTGGCCCATGCGGCTCATTCAGTCTCTTTCCTTACATTTTCTTTTAACCTGTCTTTAAAAATCTCACCAGCCGAGATTTTTGTCAAGCTTTACTTTTTTCGAAATAGTTCAGCCGTCAGCTCATACAGCTCATTGATCTCACAGATGGGGAAATAGAGAGATTTGCCCCCAGCAAAGACACCAGAGCTAATTAGTTACACCAGCCTGGAGTCTGGTGCTCTTTCCACGGTAACAAGTTTGTATTTAGTGGAGACTGCAAGTTGCCACCAAAATCTGCTCTCCAGTTTCTTCTTGGCATGCAGCCTGACCGCATTTTTCAGCCTCCTTTGCAGGTAGCGTGGACAGCCTATGACTAAGCTCTTGCCAACGAAAAGTGTGAGGTCTGCGTGCCGCTGCAGGGTCTAGGCTTTGGGGTTTCGGGTGTCTCCTCTATGCTCTTTTTTCCCCTCCTCACTCCCTGGAACCAGCGATGACCCAGTTTCAATCACGCAGGTAATGACAATGTCCCCCCAGAGGATGGAAAAGCAACATGATATAAGGAACCCGCGTCCTTGAATGACTGCTGGGAGCACAGCTGACCCACTGACCTGGATGGCGTGCTTCAGAAATGTTATGTGAGAGTTGTTTATGTGAAAAAGAAACAAACTTCTTTGTTCTTTAAACCACTGCACTGTCAAGTCTCTTTATTACAGCAGCTTAGCCTTTTATCCTAACTAATACAACCATGCAGCTTCCTTTGTACGTTTTCACAATAGTTTCACAAGTGACCAGTTGGCCATCTTTTTAGAAAAGGGCCCTAACTGCCCAAGCAGGTGATAATCAAATGATGAAATTCCTTCCTGTGGCTACTATTTCCAGGTTTCTTCATCCTGGTTAAAGGCTATTTAAGGATTAAATCGGATCATTTATGTAGACAACCACTTAGCTTTTATCCTTTCATGTGATTAATTCAATCGGTATTTGACTTTTTAGATGTTGGGAATATAGACAGGTTACTTATTATATTCATAAAAAGTTTGCTTTCTAGTGTTTTGTTGTTGTTTTTTAATGTTTTACTGTGTTTTAAGCAGAAAAATCCTTTTTATTTAAAAAAATTTTTAAATGTTTATTTCTGAGAGAGACAGCGTGAGCAGGGGAGGGTCAGAGAGGGAGACACAGAATCTGAAGACAGGCTCCAGGCTCTGAGCTAGCTGTCAGCACAGAGCCCGATGCGGGGCTCGAACCCATGAACCGTGAGATCATGACCTGAGCCGAAGCCGGACACTTAACCGACTGAGCCACCCAGGCACCCAAGAAAAATCCTCTTTGTAGGAAATGAGGCTAAGAATACAAATAGTTACTGAGGGTTACAAAGGATCAAACAATGTACCTATAGATGAACTGTTTTCCTGCTTAGTCCTGAAAATCAAGCAAGATATTTTAAAAAAAAATTTTAATGTTTATTTTTGAGGACAGAAAGACAGAGTGCGAGCAGGGGAGGGGCAGAGAGAGAGGGAGACACAGAAGCCGAAGCAGGCTCCAGGCTCAGAGCTGTCAGCTCACAGCTGGATGCAGGGCTCGAACTCACAAACTGCAAGATCATGACCTGAATCAAGTCAGACGCTTAAGCGACTGAGCCACCCAGGCACCCCCATCAAGCAAAATACTTTAAAGACTAAGAATCCAGCTCTCTTTTCAGAGTATCTCCTACCACTTAAAATCAGCATTGCCTGAACTATAAGAAGTGTAAAGCCTCAAGACTTTTACTTTATATGTCAATTTTATCTCAATAAAACTAGGAAAAAAAATTTGCCGACAGAGGTATATGGACCTAATAGCTTGCTGAGTGTTGGAATTAATTAGCAAAGCCACTTAGATAGCACTGTGTGGACTGGGGACTCTGAGCACCTGGACTAAAGGGCTCCGCTGTCGGCGGATCAGCTGAGGCCAGATGGTACAAAATGGCACTCCCCATCCTCCCTGCAGGCTGAACAAATAGCCCAGGGCGAGTTTCCACAGTCCTTTCCAGCTCTCAGATGGATCTGGAATGTGACTTAGTAGTAGTGAGAGAGGAGAGGGAGGCTGAAGTCTGTCCTGGCTTTGCCACAACCCGCTGTGACAATGGAACATGTTTGGGGCCTCAGTGTCCCCATCTGCACAAGAAGGTGGCTAAGGACCCTTTCATCTCTACACTTAGGACAATCACTAGGAAGAACCATTCTCCTTCCCTACACTTAACAGCAAAGTCATTCAGAAGGCAGCAGGCAGACAAGGGGAAATCTACCTGGGTGCAGTGCTTCAGACCAGGGCACCCGGTCTAAGCTCTCCACTGATGGGGAAGGAATTCCATCTGGCTGGATTGATAGTTTCTAATAGGGGCAGTAAGCACACCGTCAGTGCCTTAAACGTGGCTTAAATGTTGTCGTAGGTACTTCATCAGTATTAGGCACTTGGATGTTTTCTTTCAAGAAATTCCTGATTTCCAATTGCCATAGAGATTGCAATGTGTTCCTCCAGGTACTTCAGATGGAAGGATTAAAGGCTTTGTGAGGTAGGATGATTAAAACTAGTTTTTCCTGCTTCTGCATTAAAACTTTTTTTAAAGCTTTAAAATATATTTAGCGACTTGAGTGAAGAGCATTTCAGAGACTAAGGCTCCTCCTAAAAACAGCTAGCTTAACAGGGCTGTGAAGTCGGCAGTCCTCGCCTGGATTCCAGCTCTGGGGGCTGCTAGCTGTACTCCTGTGCTGAGCCGATTCCAGTGAGAAATAGCATCCTCCACTCCCCTCACCACCCCCTTCCTCTCCCCCCCGGGCTGTGTGAGAAGAGAATGCATATAGTTTGGTCCTGCTTGACCCACAGTCAAGTATTCATCGCCTCCTTCCAGTGGAGACATGTGACTTCCTGCCTTGTTAGCTCCTTAAGTAGCTAATAATAAACCGATTGGGAAAAGTATACTATTGTTTATTTAATGTAAAGAAGAACATGGGGTGGGGCACCTTGGTGGCTCAGTCGGTCGAGCAGACAACTTCAGATCAGGTCATTATCTCATGGCTCCTGAGTTCGAGCCCCGCATCCGGCTCTGTGCTGACCGTCTGGAACCTCTTCAGATTCTGTGTCTCCCTCTCTGCCCCTCCCCTGCTCGCGCTCTCAATCAAAAACACTTAACATTAAAAACAAAACAAAACAAAACAAAACCTATGCGGTGGATACAAAGATAATTTCTTGGACTATAAAAAACTATTGAAATTCAAAGCCGTTAAAAATGGGTAAAGCTCGGGGCGCCTGGGCGGTTCAGTCGGCTAAGTGTCCGACTTAGGCTCAGGTCATGATCTCGTGGTTCGTGGGTTCGAGCCCCGCGTCGGGCTCTGTGCTGACAGCTCAGAGCCTGGAGACTGCTTCAGATTCTGTGTCTCCCTTTCTCTGACCTTCCCCTGCTCATTCTCTCTCTCGCAGAAATTAAAAAAAAAAAAAAAAAAAAAGGAGGGAGAAGAGAAGCCGCTGAAGTCACGGGGACAAGCCCAGCTTTCCGAGTCACGTGGTACCGTTTCCGCAGGCGTGGGCAGACTCCCGCCCTCCCGTCATGCTGTGTCTCCCACGTGCCCCAGCACATGCCTTTCCCCAACACATGCACCCACTCCCACACAGCATGACCAGGGTGGCCAGAGGCTCTTGGGTTACTTCCTCTTATAGCAAGTGTCCTTTCTTTGCAACAGCTCTCTAATTCTGTAAGTATTTAATCAGCGTGGACCTGGATCACCTCTGTACCTTGGAGTCTAGCAAAGCACCATGCCTAGTAAGTTCTAGGGTATCTGCTGGCTCAAGGAACGGGCTGGCCATACCTGAAGAATTCCTCAGAGGCAGGGGCGTCTAGGTGGCTCAGTCTGTTTGGTATCCGACTTCAGCTCAGGTCATAGTTTTACTGCTCCTGAGTTTGAGCCTCGCCGTTGGGCTCTGTGCTGACAGCTCAGAGCCTGGAAGCTGCTTCGGATNCCTGCTGGGGTTGACTGGGGAACTCTAGGGTCGGTGGTTAAGGCCCAAAACAAGAGACCTGATAGCAGTGGCAGGAGAAATCAACGGAGATATTGCCAACAGGTAAGGTGACAGATGAAGACAGTATGTGCTAAATCCTATCTTTTTGGGTAAGGGGGGAAGAAAAGAATGTATATTTGTGTTTATTCTTTTTTTCATTAAAAAAACTTGAGAGAGATAAAAGAAACAAATATTAATTATGTATTGGGGGAGAAGGGGATAGATGTGGGACCAAGATTTCTCAATGAATGTCTTTTTATATCATTTTAATTTTTGGGCAACATAAGCAAATTTAGTGAAAAAGTAAAACTTTAAAAAAATGTTAGAAGGGGAAAAAAGCAGGTGAGGCTATGGAGTTCAGCAGTGTTTCAAACGGTCAATCAAGTTCAGAAGTTTTTACCTTCTCTTCGTAGGCATGGCTAACTAAGAATTGCTTTCACTTTTTTTAAGTTTATTTATTTATTTTGAGAGAGAAAGGAGGGGAGGGAGAGCGGGACAGAGAGAGGGAAAGAGAGAATCCCAAGCAGGTTCCACACTGTCAGTGCAGAGCCGGACAATGGACTCAAAACTCACAAACTGTGAGATCATGACCTGAGCAGAGATTACGAGTTGTACACTTAACCGACTGAGCCACAAAGGTGCCCCAAGAACTGCTTTTTAAGGTCCAGCAGAAATGCTCCTTCTTACACAATCCCTTCCCCTCCTAAGTGCAATTCCACACACCTCTTTTGGCTGTTAGATATTCTCTGCCCTAGACTGGCTGTTTGTACAGTATGAACAAAGCTTCCTGAAAGCAAGATCGACACCTCATTCTATTTCTGTATTCCCTCTAGCCTTACACATAGTAGATTCTGAACAAATAAAATATTACTTGAGTGGAGTTATTGCTTAATAGATATGCCTTGGGGCACCTGGATGGCAACTCAGTCGGTTGAGTGTCTGACTTCAGCTCAGGTCATGGTCTCGTCGTTCATGGGTTCGAGCCCTGCGTTGGGCTCTGTGCTGAACGCTTGCTCAGAGCCTGGAGCCTGCTTCAGATTCTGTGTCTCCTTCTCTCTGACCCTCCCTGCTCATGTTCTGTCTCTCTTTCTCAAAAATAAATAATGTAAAAAAATTTAAAAATAGGGGCGCCTGGGTGACTCAGCTGGTTAAGGGTCCGACTTCAGCTCAGGTCATGATCTCACAGTTCGTGGGTTCGAGCGCCGCGTCGGGCTCTGTGCTGACAGCTAGCTCAGAGCCTGGAGGCTGTTTCAGATTCTGTGTCACACTGTCTCTCTCTCTCAGAAATAGGTAAAACATTTAAAAAAAATTTTTTTAATTAAAAAATAAACAGATATGCCTTGTTTGGGGTGATGAAAAAGTTCTGCAAAGAGAGGTGACTGTTGTATAGCATAGTGAACAAAATCAATGTTGCTGAACTATAAACATAAAAATGCTTCATTTTATGCTAAATACATACATACACTCAACATTGCTGGAAATCACAAATCTTCAATAAAAGACCCTCTCCAGAGGTCTTCCAGGAATATAGTAAGTGCTCAATAAATATTTGCTAAATAATGAATAGACAGCATGATCATATGAAGAATGTTGAGACAGAAAAAGCGGTCATGTGGGTAACAGAGCCCACTGTGTATACACTAGATGTGGAATTTACATTTTTTTAAGCACTAAAGAGACTCTTGGGAACTTTTTCTTTATTTAACTTTAAAAAAAATATATAGACTCCTAACTCAATAGAAAGACAGCAGTGATAGTAATTATTAGACAGGAGGAGCACAACAAACGTTGAAGTCTTTGGTTTTCAAGCACCACGTCACGACCACCTCCTTTCTCTCCTTGTCTGTGGAATTCCAAGAACTGGCTGAGGTCACTCAATCATCTCACTGGGGCTGGTCCGTTCCTGCCATTCACTCAAATCCAGAACTCCTGATCTGTGGCTCACAAGACTTCAGTCATCTATAAAAGTATCTGGAAAGAAGATATTTTTAGCCAGAGTCAGGGACATAAAAACTTCTTTTTAAAGGGATATAGGGGAACTCAGTACTCATTACCAGAAAGATCCTCAAGTATAAAAAAGTGCAATCTGTACCTCTTTTAAAAATAGAACCTTTAAGGTTAAAAGGGGGGAAAATCCCTTCCCAAATCATCATTACCAGACACATCAGCCAAACAAGGAGCTAACAAGACCTGCTGTTTCCATGACAGAGGATGTGAGACTTTAAAACCACATCACAGAAGGAAAAAAATGGTGGGGGCTTTCTACATAGCACTCTTCAGCCCAGACGGGGACAGAGACCTAACCCTCCCTCCTGAACTGGGTCTCCACCTGTGCAAAGGCTCTGGGACATGTCTTTTAAACACTGGATTTCACCTCTTTCGTATTCTGCTCCGGGGATCCTTTCTCCTTAAGCTCTTTGTCACAGTCTGGAGAAACACTCTGATTTTCTATGGTAGCAACAGCACCTGAGTCCAATCTTCTTCTTTTCTTCAGCTGGTGCAAGTGGGATTTGGATTTTATATGTGCTGAGACAAAAGAAAAACAATAGCAGCAAAAAAAATTTTTTAACATCTATTTATTTTTGAAAGACAGAGAGACCAAGCACGAGTGGGGGAGGGGCAGAGAGAGAGGGAGACACAGAATCCGAAGCAGCTCCAGGCTCCGAGCTGTCAGCACAGAGCCCGACGCAGGGCTCCAACTTGTGAACCACGAGATCATGATCCAAGTCAAAGTCGGACACTTAACCAACTGAGCCACCCAGGTGCCCCTCTCATTAGAACTTTCTAGAATCAATCCTAGAAGCATAAAAATTAACTATACAATCCCTTTCTTTAATAATAACAGGATCAACACATTTGCGGTATAGCTGTTTAGCATTTTTAAGGGAAGAATGAGTTACATGGCCAGCAAGCTACCTGGCATCAAGCAGACCCCGCTGGGTGCTTTATTTACATCACTAATCCTCACAGCAGTTGTGCAGGACGGTATTATTCAGCTCGCTTGATACAAACTAAAGTTCACCGAGGTCTTATGTTTTGTCCAAGGACACACAGCAGGTATTTTCTTCAGCTCATCTATAGTTCAAAAAGAGACCCAATTTGGGGCGCCTGGGTGGCTTAGTCGGTTGGGCGTCCGACTTTCGCTTAGGTCATGATCTCGCGGTTCGTGGGTTCGAGCCCCGCATCGGGCTCTGTGCTGACTGCCAGCTCAGAGCCTGGAGCCTGTTTCGGTCTGTGACTCCCTCTCTCTCTGACCCTCCCTTGCTCACGCTGTCTCTCTCTCTCTCTCTCCTAGAAATAAAAAATATTAAAAAAAAAAAAAAAAAAAGAGACCCAATTTTCCAGAGGCAAGGCTCTAGACTCACTTTTCCAGCATGGGGCTTCCTGTTACAGATAAATTACCTTTCCACTCACTCAGCTAAAAGTGACAAATCCAAATCCTTGTCCTCAGTGCAGGGCAGATTCTCTGCCCCACATCAGCCCCACAGCACCCAGAGCTGTCCTTTCCACTCCCCTGCTCACACAGGTTGGCCCTCCTGGTCTGACATCCCCATGCCTGGGCCAGATAAGCCATTCGAATGACTAACTCGCAAGCCTCGCATTCTCCAAGCACACAATGCTCCCGAGAGATAACGGGAAGCATTCTTCCCTGAGGAGCCCTTGTGAGAGCTCACAGAAGCCGTAAAGCTGGGAGGCCACTGCTGCCTGATACCAATTCCTGACCTCTCACCCCAAAGACTGTTCCCACCCTCTGACTAACTCATCCCAGCTTCTTTTTATTTATTCTTTTTCAAGAAAATCTTATTTGGAAGCATCTAAAGAGATACATGACTAGATTAAACGCTCTTTGATATATATTAAAAACATCATTTTAAGTAAGGTTTTGAAGCAAAAAAAGAAAAAGTAAGGAAGAGGTTAGAAGTCAAAGAAAAGTTTACTTGGGGGAAAAAGTCAGCTTTATTCTCCAGCTAGAGCCTAAGGCAAAAAAAAAAGAAAAAGAATAAAGGGCTTCTGGCCTGGCTCTCCACGGCAGCAGGAGATGGGAGCACTGACTTGACAGATGGCGCTATAGAAGGGCTCACACAAGCTAAGCTCACAAAGGCTCACAAATGTTGCTTCTTTAAGGCTATCCCTGAAGGACATTCGACAAATCGAACCACTAAGTTTCCTTTAGAGAAAACAATCAGATGCTCTCTTTCTCTTCCCCTTTCATCATTATAAACCAACGACAATTGAGGCTTCTTCTGCTGCTTGGGCAAATCACAGCCATCCCCAGTCTCTGACAATGGCGTTCATTTTGCCAATGCTACCAGTTAATAGAACTAATCATTCTATTGGTTGGAATGGGGAGAAAACGTCATTTCTATGAGAATCCCATGCAAGGCAGTACTCGGAACAGAAGGATTCCAGCCACTGGGTACACCACAAGCCCTACTGTGCTCCAGAGGAGTGAGCCTTAAATGAGTTTCCAACTGCAGTGTGAGCTCAAGGCTTAGAGGTCCTGGCCCTTTGTGGGCTCTGACTGAGGACTAGAGGAATCGGACAGGGGGATTGTGGGTATGACTGCGGCGGAGGCGGACCCAGGCTCTCAGAAGGAAAGAGAGCCTTAGGGCAGGGCCACGGCTGGTTGGTGTGAGTACCTTGAAAGAAGACAGCACCCCTGGATCACTGATCACTATCTTTATCCGTGTGGGACAGTCAGCTGCCACCACTCAACACTGTCTCGCAGTCCCAAGCATCACCACGACTTCTATACAATACCCTAACAGTCATCAAAGAGACGCCACTTGCCAAGAGTGTACTGAGGAGGAGCCACGGCACGCCGCCCCCCCCCAACCGGCCTCCCCAGATGGCTCTGGTCTGGGTCTCCTGGGTGAGTTGGCCAGTTCCCTTACGCTCCTACCTCACCCACACTGAGGTCTAAACATGAAGGACCCAGAAACTCCTAGAAGGTAGCATCAGGAAAGTCAAAGGAGCTCTGGAAAGTTAACTGCAGACCTCTCAGTATAAAATATCTACTCTAGCTGAAGTTGGAGGGCACACAACCTTCCTTGAAAATTCAGAACACACACATAACTCTCCAATATAGGAAAGTCTCCATGAAATTTGAGTACTTAGGCTCGTAAAGGAATCTGGCCATCCCTTTATTCATAAGCAGAGCGCAGCATTCAGCCTACCAAAGACCTTAAACTGCATGAAGTCACTATGAACCACCCTTAACAGATTTCTCCACGCCCGTCCCCAGACTCTACCTGCCCATTCACGGTCCCCAATGATGATCCGATCACAGAGGTCACACATGTGATAACTCCTCTTGTTCTCCGTTTCACTGCATGGCATCTTTACTGGAGCAGCCACAGGCTTGTGGCCCTGAAAGAACAGGGGTGGGGGAAAGAGGGAGATGGGAAGGAAGCAGTTCAATCAGAGAGATTTGGATGTTATTCTCTGATATTAAGGGGAGTGGGATTTTCCCAAGATTCCTTTTCCTCATTCCAGACAGCAGGTGGACGACGGACAGATTTTAGCAACAACCTTTCTAAATGTGAAAGCAGAAACACAGCCTCCAGGGATCTAAAAGCAGCCAGCCCTTCTGCTCTCTTCCACGAAGAGAAAGCTTGGTTCCCTGACATACCAACAAAGGTGCCAGCTGAGGAGAGCCCTCCGAAAGCCAGACAAAAGGCAGTACTGTGATTAATAATCACCTGGATGAAACTCTGCACGATTTCAAGAGCACGTTCAAGAACAGATTCCTCCCACTTCGAGACATCAGATACTTCTAAGCCATATACTGGGGGGACATTGGGACCAGGTCCTAATGATGACAAAGAGAAGATGTGAGAGGTCAGCCTCCAACACCCAATCAATTCTGCTCCCAGGACTCCAGGAATCCTCAAGGGAAATATATGGGGACAAAGAAATAAACATTCTGACCATGCCATACATTCTAACCAGAAATATGAACAAACAACTACATGCAATTCGAAAATGACCTAGAAGGTTCACTGATCTGTATAGCCAACAAGTCTAGCTGTATAATCCAGACTTCCAGAGACAGGGTCTTCCAGATCAGTGAGAAAAACAGAGTGAAGTAATAGCTCTAGTGGTATAAAGATAGCACATCACAGGAGTAAATAAACTAACAGCTTCAAGTAAATGCCTGTTCTAAGTTCCCTATCATCTTACAGTGATGTTGCTCTGTGGCAAGCAGGTTCAAAGCTCTCTAGGAGCACACTAGGTTCAGGTTTGTATATATTCCCTCAGCAGTCTGGCATTCATGAAACTCATTGACCCCATACTGATAATCAGGGACTGGGAACAGAAGAGTTATCAGCCAATGAGCCACTAAATCTGACAACTAGAAAGCCTTGAAATCGAACTAGTTGAGCCCCTTTCTTGTAGGAAACAGATCTACAGGCGTATTCAAGAAACACCCTTAGGTAAACACTTCGGAGAAGAGACTGGAGACAGCCTAGGGTACAGAGACAGGCATTTCATCCATTGGAGCCACCAGGTTTAGTTTCTGCTGGTAGCCTCCCCTGTCTCTGGACACACTAACTTGCCTTCCACAGCTAGGTTAAGTCAGTTGCCTAAAGGCAAAGAGCATCTCCCCATGGACAAAAACATCAAAGTCCTTAGGATGCCAACGGCTGGCAGGTGCTGGCCTTTGGATTGTGCTAACCACAAATAAGATTCTTCATAAAATGGCCTGGGCCGCACCTGCCGCCACGCGGAAAGGTGAGACCAGGAGGGTGCAGGCAGCATCCACAGCACACCTGGCCTTGGCTAAGCTCTGCACCTGTTTCCAGGCCACTCTATATTTTCCCTTCCCCTCTGAGTCCTTTGTTGGGCTTCTGTGCCCTGTCTAAGCACCTTTCAACAAGTTCTCGGCTCCCAGCTGCTATTTCTGGCTTGGGTCCAAGGCCAAGTTGGGGCGGGGAAGTCCCTCTGGCCTCCTGCCAGAACCCTATCCCAGCCGACCAGTCCCGGCCAATCACACACAGCTCCTGGTTTACAAGGCAGCTGTGCCTTTCACTCTAGCACCAGGGCTGTGCCGGCACACACATGGATGAGGCATGGGCAGATGGTGCTCTGGGCCGTCGATCCCTCTGGACTCAGAGATGGGGGAGTTACTGTGGCTTTACCAAAGAAGGAAGTTTCAAATCATTATAAAAAACATCTTTTGTTACAGACTAATTGTTAGCCCTGGGGAGAAGGAAGCTGCACTGGAAATCTGTAGTAGTGAATTTCAGTTGATTCAATTCAATTTCAATTTCAGCTGAAGCAAAGAATTCTCCTACCTAAAAGGACATGCAGAGAAAGCAGGGTAAGGAGAAGGCAGTGTGCAGAGCCGGACGGTGCCACGGCTATGCTAGAGAGGTCTGGCAGAGGGCAAGATCCGGAGAAAGAACTGTAGTAATGGGCGGGCAACAACATGGACCCAGGTGCTTATGTTCACAGACGCTGAGTAGCAGAGTGGGGGCCTCAGAGGTCATCTATGACTGAAAGCAGAAGTCTAAAGGCAAAAGGTAAATGGGATGATTCAGAAGCATATTTAAAAAGTGCCCGTAAGATAAAGTTGGTGTTTCACTCGGATTGAATCTCTTTTAAATTAGTCTCCGTTTAGCTCATAACCACACCATTTCATACCTGAGGCCCAATACCAATGCTGTCTAGCTAAAGTTATAGCTACAGGAGGGGTGCCTGGGTGGCTCAGTCAGTTAAGCGTCCGACTTCAGCTCAGGTCATGATCTCACGGTTCGTGGGTTCGAGCCCTGTGTCAGGCTCTGTGCTGACAGCTCAGAGCCTGGAGCCTGTTTCAGATTCTGTGTCTCCCTCTCTCTCTGACCCTCCTGTGTTCACACTGTCTCTCTCTCTCTCTCTCAGAAATAAAATAAAACATTAAAAAAAAAGTTATAGCTACAGGAAACAAAAAGAGTGCTATGAAGTACGGGGGGGGCGTCAAACCTGCATTCAGAACTCTACTGCTTATTCAGCTGGCAGGTTTTTGGCAAGATATTTAACTTCTCAAAGCCTCCATTTCCTTATCTGTAAAAATAAAAGAATAGCAGCTATCCCGCAGGCTCAGTAATATATGTATAGCACCAAATTCAGTGTCAAGGACACAGAATAGGGTCAAATAAACAAGAATTTCCTTCCCTGCTCCTTAAAAGTGCTGCTCAACTGAAGCTCAGGCTGCAGCATTCTAAAGCAGCCCGTACCTGAGTATGAAGGCGATGCAGGGAGAGCTAGTGACAATCTGGCTCTTTATACTGCTCATCTGGCCCAAGAACTGTTTTTCTTTTTTTTGTTTGTTTGTTTAAAGTTTATTTATTTCTTATTTCTTATTTATTTCTTTATCTCTACATCCAACACAGGGCCCAAACTCATGACCCCGAGATCAAGAGTCTCATGCTCTTCTGAGACAGCCAGGCACCCCAGAACCATTTTAATTACGAGAGTTGCCCTATAGAAAGTTGACTGCACTTCAAGTACTAAATTTGAAGCTAAAATCAACCCTGAGCAACCCTGTAATGTTTTCTGAGACATTACCAAAAAGTATCCCTACACAGTCATTTATGCAGTAGGCCCTCCCCCAGATCAGTTCCCCAAGTCTTAGAACAGGTCCAGAAACTAAAGTTCCTTTTCTGGGTGAGGTGAGGACACCTATCAGAAACAGACCTAGGGGATAAGGAAAAACATGAGACTTACTGCTCAAAAAGCGGTTTTTAACCCATCGGTTTTGCTTCCGGGCATATCTCTTGGTCACTTGTTTCAAAGACTCAATACCTGAAAGACAAGGTAGATCTAAGAACCTCTTAAGTTCTCACCCAGACGAAAGGCAAGCCCTCCCGGCCCAGAAGAAGACAAAATTAACCACAGCAGCACACTGGAATACACCTGGTAGACAAAAATGTCAATTCTGAGCTGAAGGCCATTTGGGACTCTTCTGGCCTCAGCTCTTTCTCAGACCATACCAGCGGGATACCGTGGCACCCAGGGATGTCCAAAGCTAGATTAAATGGAGGAATTCACACCTTTCTTTAGGAGCTGGTTACTGGTCTCTGGTGTGCATTTTCCCTCAGTGACCAGGTACTCATGGAATTCCTTGAAGCCAATGGATTGGAAGATACCATGTTGATAGTCCTGGCTGGGAACAGGAGAGCATCAGCAGATGAGCCACTGCATCTGATAGCTAGCAGGGGCCTTGGAGAAGATCTAACCATTTCATCTCATAGATGAGAAACTGAGATTCTGCTTCTCTAAACACCTTCCTCCACCCCCACCCCTGCCCACACCAACTCCCTAGTTAATTCCCTTGAAAACTCCCTAAAATGTCTGACAGATTAGAAAGTGCAACTGTTAACAAGTACACCGAACCTCCTTCCAACAAACCTTGTCAATGCCAAGGACAAAGGCTAATAAAAAACAAGCAGATCCCAAACCAGTATTACATTTATGATCTTTTGCCCATGAGCAAGGGATGGAAAGTAGGTCAAAGTAATAGCCAAATCCTCACCTATTTTCTGCAACTTTCTTCTGATTATAGCGCCTGTGAAAATCTCTTAGTTCATCCAAGAGCCCAGCAGCGAGCATGTCATCCACCCTCTTATCCAAGCGTTCATCTAGAACTTCAATCAAATTAGCCCATCAACCAGCAAGCCCATTGTAGGTGCCCACTATACATTTACAAGATGAATGGACAGGCTGCCACGAAGAAGAACATTTGTTCAAGTGGAAGAAAGGGTTCAGACTCCGAAGGTTATAGAATAGTTCATATTATTTTTGTCATACTTAAGACTCTCCACTTCAATAAAAACATCCAGAATGAAGCACATGGCTTATTATATAAAGAGAAAGCATACAATTATAGCTGTTAGGAAAAGACAAAATATTTTATTATGGAATGTGTATTCATTCATTGTTTACGTTGGAGGCAGACTTGAGACCCCCTGGTTTACTCTTCTTACTTTTTTCCATTATATTTGTTACTCTAACTTTGTGTTATTTCACATTTATAAACTTTCAGATGATACCCTGGATAGGAATAAAAACTTTAATCCAAACCTATTCTAGGTACATTGTGAACTCCTGAGCCAGACAAAGGGGCAAAGGGCAAGGGGTCATATTCATTCAGATGTGAAGGTCAAATAGTTTCATTATGAATCAGATTCCATTATTTTATGCTAAACTGCAGTACACGTTTTTATTTACAAAAGAATCCATTAAAAATTATCCTTTTCTATAAACTTGCACCTGAGATTAATTTAACAACGAATTTTCACCATTTCTATCATGTGCTACGTTATCTACCATTACTACTTCTCTGCCTGCAGTAACAGTAACCTTTTTTCCTATCTTCCTAAAAAGTTTATATTTGTTAAGGACTTATCACGTGTTAGGCACATTCTGGGCACTTTGTATGTATTATTACTATTATTTTATTATCATTATTTCTACTTTGCAGAAGAAAAAATTGAGGCCCAGGAAGATAAACCAACTTGCTTTAAAATTCACACAGCCAGAAGATGGGGAGCAGAATGTGCATCCAGTCTGGCTCAGAGACTGTGCTCTTCATCACTACACTCTACTGTTCACATATGGACCTAGCTCAAAGGTTACCTTTAAAAATGGGTCCCTGGTTGCCCCCAATAGAGTGCTCATCACCCCTTCTCTGTGGCTTCACGGCACTTATCACAAGGTAGTATCTATCTCGTTTGCACCCCACTGGACTGGGAGCTCCTAAAAACAGGCACCATCTCATATTCATCTCTGAAATCCAAGTACTCTGCAGTGTACTTGACACTTCACTGAATGCTTACTGAATGTTAGCTGGATGAAGTTAGTGCTATCACAGGGCATTATCATACTTTAGCAAAAGAAAACAAAACAAAAGAAACCCCATATCAGGCTAGCTAACTGACTATCACACCCATTTGTCAGGTGGGCTGCTTCTAGAATAATCAGTGATGCAGCCTCCATCTGGCCAATCCAGGGAGTCAGACCTCCTTCTACAGAGACTTCCTTCTCTTTCCCTGCAGGCCTTCCCTGGATGGCAGTCTGTGCTCATGCCACCACCTCATCCCATCCAGCCTCACTATCTTATCCCAGTGACAGAGCTACCCTTCTTCCCATTCCAGACAGACACCCAGGGGACGGGAACAAAGTGCCTCATTAAGTCAATGAATAATGGTAATTAAATTAATAGCTAACATTGTTTAGTGCTTATTATGAGCCACTCATGGTTCTAAGCATTTTATATATACAGTAATATAATAAGGTCTATCTCAGATGGACTCTAAGTCATCAAAGGGCTTTTACCTGTCTGGTCAGCATGAAGCCAGAGGATGCAAAGGTTAGGGAACTTCAGAGGGCCTCCAAGGGGACCACCACCTTCCTCTGCATGTTGACGATGAAGAAATTCACTATGAGAGATTCCTGTTTCTTCAAACACTTGCAAGCTCCTAAGTCATTTAAAAGGGGGGGAGGGGCACACCCATAAAAACCATTAGCAAATCCTGATTCTCAAGTGAAACAAGGGAAGAGGCAATTACAGAACATTTTTACTGCATCAGCTCCCAAAGCCATCAAGGTCTGGGGTTACTCCAATCCTACAGCTACTCAGAAAACAATCCTGGGGCACCTGGGTGGCTCAGTTGGTTAAGCGTGCGACTTTGGCTCAGGTCATGATCTTGTGATTGATGAGTCTGAGCCCCACATCAGGCTCTTTGCTGACAGCTCAGAGCCTGGAACCTGCTTCGGATTCTGTCTCCCTCTTTCTGCCCCTCCCCAGCTCAGTCTCTCTCTCTCTCTCGCTCTCAAAAAATAAACATTAAAAATATATTTTAAAAAAAGGAAATAATACTAAAGAAAATAGGATAAAGTAAGAACAATACTATTCTTCTAAACATACTAAATTAACTTTTCTGAAATCATTTAGGTTCAAAAACAACAGGCTTCTTCTACACAAATAGAATGGGACTCACTCACCCTCAGGTAAGCAGTAAAAGAGCTTATTTGGGAGACTGTTACAAGCCAACAAGTCCAGTCTCGCTGGGATGCCTTTCCCACACTACAAAAGTATGTTGTATATCCAGCTCATCAACGTTCTCTTTAAATATGTCTCAAGTTAATGAAGAACACTTCTGACTACTTTAGTACTCTACTAGCCCAAAGATCACTGAAGAAAGAACTCACACACTTATTCTCAAGCTACCATCTACCCCGTCCATATCTATTATGTTAGGCAGCACTAGGTAATTTAACTCTCAAATCTATACCACTCTGGATGATTGCAACTTATCAGTTTGAAAGTGATCCTTCCCTTCCTGACCCAATTCTACTTCCTGAAATCCTAACACAAGGGTAGAGACCCCTTGTCTCTCTGTACACTGGTCATTCAAAGAGGACCTATGAGGGAAAATATGTAGTAATAGGTAATCTCACTTATCTGGAGGTTAGATTTAGTCTCAAACTAAGAGAGAAATGAAAAAGTCTCTATGTCCTCTCTAAAGAAGAGACTCTAGAGCTCTTGCTTAGAACCTATTGACTCTTACGAAGACACAATTCTCAACTCATTACTAGTTTAGAAGTAGCCAAAATGAGGGGCGCCTGGGTGGTTCAGTCGGTTGGGCAACCGACTTCAGCTCAGGTCATGATCTCATGGTCTGTGGGTTCGAGCCCTGCACTGGGCTGGGCTCTGTGCTGACAGCTAGCTCAGAGCCTGGAGTCTGCTTCAGATTCTGTGTCTCCCTCTCTCTCTTCCCCCACCCCCCGTGTTCTATCAAAAAGAAATAAAACATTAAAAATTTAAAAATAAAAGAAGTAGCAAAATGAGGAGATGTGATAAGAAAGAACTGATTAATAAAAGGAGAGGATAATAAAGATCAAGCTCTAGGATTATGTCATAAAATAATATAAAAATGAATGCTCATCATAATGTTTCCATATTCCAAAACCTTTTGAAAGAGTTCAATTAAAATGCTTTAAAATAAAATGTTTGGATACTGAAAGTATAAACTTCATTTATCTAGAATGTGCATTATCAAGGGGGCGAAAAACCTTAGGTATTACAATGATGTGTGACGCTCCAAGGTAACCATACCCGAAGAAATATTATTCTCAGTATTAAATTTCATGGAGGGCAGGGAGGCACAATTAGAAAAAAATTTCTTAAAAAGTTCTGGATGTGTTGGGGGTGGTGGGAAATAATGAAAAAAGGATGAAGAAACACTGATCTAGGGGTGCCCAGGTGGCTCAGCCAGTTAAGCATCTGACTCTTGATTTTGGCTCAGCTCATGATCTCAGTTTGTGGGATCGAGCCCCATGTTGGGCTCTACGCTGTCCGTGCAAAGCCTGCTTGGGATTCTCGCTCTTTCTCTCCCTCTCTGCCTCTCCCCTGCGTGCATGCTCTCTCAAATTAAATAAAAAAACATTAACAAAAAATAAACCCTATCAATACCAGATGTTGCTATAATATTTAGTCTGTATAACCAACCATCCATATAGTAGGTCCCTCATTATATCCTCTACTCTGTCAGATTATCACTCCCAACACTGCAAAAGAAAAAAAAAAACAAAAACCTAACACACGAGGCTGCAATTTCAAAACAACCTAAGAAAACATGACCTTGTGAGTTTATTCACCACTTCTCTCTTCCCTTCAAGAAAATCTCCATATGTAAAGGTGAGCTGATCCATGAGATAGTTTATAAAATCCACCTCCCACTGGGGAAGCTGCTGGGGCAGAACTCGGCATTGCGCAATCAATTATGAAACTCAAATCACAATGTACACCAATTGCATGCCAGAAAAAATTTATATGAAAACTGCTATACAAGCCAAGATCAAATAGAAAACGAAGCACAACTACTTAGGCCCTAGGGAAAACTCTACTGTACTATACATCTTAAATTAACAACAAAGTTGGATGCAATTATTTATTGAGGGAGGGGGACTGAAGCAGTGACTGGGGGCCTCTCGAACTGTGAGCTAGAACACACCAATCCCCCCTAACTCCTATTACCAACCTCTCTCGTTACCAGGCACACAGAATGATTTACTCAACTTCAGAGGGACTCAAAGTCGGCGGGCCCAGGCTTTCTTACCTGGCCACTTTGCGCTTGTCATGTGGGTGCAGCTTGGCAGCCATTTCTGGGTCCACCTGGCTTAGGCGTTTGTGGAGTGCATGGCCATCTTCCTTTTCAAGCTCTACTTTCCGGTCAGTCACTTTCTCAGTGTCCATCTCCTGGGGCTATTAAAAGAAGGTCTACAAGTAAATTTAATTCAACAGTTCAACAAGCGTTGAGACAGTGTATGTGTCAGGCACTTTGCTAGGAGCTAAGAATACAGAAGAGAGAGAAATCAGAAGGTCTTGGCATATAGTAAGACAAAGACCATATAACAGAATACACTGTGGTGTGTTGTGAGGCCACAGCAAACAAAGGAGGACTTACTGCCTAGGGAAGTATGCGGGTACCTGCTTCCTTGTCAGATGTACAAACAGGAACCAGGGCTAACATATCTGTATGAACATATCCATGAGTCTAGTCTTCTCAGCAAATGATCAGACTGGAGCAGAACTGCCTGCACATAACAGTTTGCAAAGTCCCACCCTATGCAATAGCATCTCCATAAGAAAGGTTAGTGTTCGACCTCTCTCTGACGTACAGATTGTTACAGCCAAGAAATGCTGAATCAGACTGATGAACTGTTAACTTACACAGAGATGCTAATTAATCCACAGAGAAGCATTTTTTCCCACACACAGCCCTTACCCTCAGGCCACCCTGGAGGAGCACACTTCACATATGGAGGTTGCACTTGCTTCAGAATATTAAGTAAGAAAATTACAGTGGCTGAGTAGAAGAAATAGGCAAAAGTCAACCTTCCTCCTACTAAAATTAGCTGCCAAGAAAGAGGAACCCATCTCCTCAGTGACTTACAAGTGAACTAAACATACCTTAGTATTGACAAGAACTTTCCAGAGCAGAGACTCAATGTAGTAATTGGTTCCTCCCACGACAATAGGAATTTTGTCTCGGGCAAATATATCTTCAATGTGAACGTTAAGAAAAGTATCACAATATTTAATATCAAGAAGAGCATCCTGACTCGCCTGAGAAGGAGGGTATTAGGAAGAAACCACACTCATTTATTTGTCTGGAGAACAGAAGGGAAAGGATGGAAACCAAGATGAATTGATATCAGTCTTCACTGTTTCCCAGGAGTTCTCAAAAACACTCCCTATTAGTTCTGGAGGTCTTGTGTCAACCAGAGACAAATGCATGATGGTAATTCCTTCCAGTTCTAGACATTTCTAGGCCTTGCTGCTAAAATTCAAAGCTTGCTTGGTATTCCAAATCAGTTTAATGAGCACAAGCCCAAGGGCTCTCAGAGAACCAAGTGTCAGCTGCTCAGGAAGCCACCAAGGTGACGCCCGTCGTGTGACTTTGCCTTCTAAGGCAAAAATACAAGCTGGTTTCTCTAAGCCATGGTTCTTGGACTCAGTCAGTCCCCACCATTATGTGGTAGCGGTGCACATTTCAGTCACTTGAGACTCCGCCAGATAAACTGAAAAGCATGGGTTCCAAAGATAAATAGATTTCAATGACCAGCTCCAACTCTCTGGCAAGTTACTTAGTTTTCTCACCTGTAAAACTCTCCAGAATTCTTCAGAGCACTAAATGTGACAAGACCCTACCACAATGCCTGAAATATTTGCTTTCAACTGAGTAAGCACTGAATTTACTTGAGCCTCTATTGTTTTTATATTCCTGCTGCTTTGAATTCTTCTTTAGAATCTCTGTTGAACAGATAATTATCTGCTTTATGAAGGGCTTTGCTTCTTAGGATAATTGATAAAGAGACTTTCAACCTAGACAAAGACTCATTTACACACTTCTTCCCCTTGCCAGGCTGTCTGTGGGCACAGAGATGGATGAACTCTTTTCTATCAGTAGTCCACTAACCCCAAAGAGGCTGGGGTGGGGTGGGAAGAAAGCTGTTACCAATCAAGGATCATAAAGAAGAAACATTGTCTATTTGTTTTTTAAAAAGAGGAATTCTATATTCCAAACCCTTTAAGCATAGGGAGTTACATAGTAATTGTAATAAAAATTCAAATATATGCTATGATTAAAAAGGGGAAAGGGAGCAAGGAAAGCAAAAAGGGAAAGATAAATGGTGAGATGCCAAAAAGAGAGAGTGGAAAAGAGGGAAGGAGATGGGATAGGTGATATTTGGTGGGAAAAGGTTCAACTTGTTTGCCCAAGCCATGAAACAACTGTGATTCTGAACAAAACCCTTCTTCTCTCTGGGGCTCAGTATCTAGTATCTTCAACTGCCCAATCAAGAAAGCTAACTAAGGGGGCACCTGGGTGGCTCAGTCGGTTGGGCATCCGACTTGGGCTCAGGTCCTAATGCCATGGTTTCTGAGTTCGAGCCCTGTGTCGGGCTCCGTGCTGACAGCTCAGAGCCTGGAGCCTGCTTTGGATTCTGTGTGTGTGTCTCTCTCTCTGCTCCTCCCCCACTTGTGCTCCAGTCTCTCCCTCTCTCAAAAAATAAATATCCCTTGCTGCCCTTTGAAAACTCCATTTTCTATCAGTTCCTTTTGAACAACCAAACTGTCTTAAAACAACAACGGACATTTGCTGATATGTTTTAATTTGCCAAGGGCTTTCATATACATCATCTCATCTGATACAACTGCCTCGTAAAGCAGGCAGGGCAAGAATTATTATCTGCATTTTAATCTCTGCCTATTTGATAGGCAAAAAAATATGATTTCGTTATTTTGATTTGCATGGCCTTACAGCAAGGGTAAACCCTTTTTCATGCTTACCATTACTTATGTTTCTTTCTTTGTGAATTACTACTAAGGCTCATTAAGTATTTTTCATATTGATTCATAGGAGTTCTTTATAGGGGTGTCTGGGGTTGAGTGTCCAACTCTTGGGCTCAGGTCATGATCTCACACACTGGGCTCTGTGCTGACAGTGCAGAACCTGCTTGGGATTCTCTCTCCCTCCCTCTCTCTGCCCTTCCCCTGCTCACACACATACTCTCTCAAAATAAGTAAATAAACTTATAAAAAAGTTTTTTATATAAGGATATTAATCATTTGCCTTTCCTAAGTTACAAATATTTTTCCTCTGGCTTGTAATGTTTACTTTTGTTTATAGTGGGATAATTTTCCTTTTTTTTTTATTATAAGATATTCTATACATACAAAAGAACATGTAAGTTTAAAAACCTAATAATAAACATACATGCATGAACCCAATGTAAGAAAGGGAATATTATCAATTCTTTTGAAGCTTCTCGTGTATTCATTCCCATCAGCCCCCTGCTTCCCCTCTCTCTGGGGAAACCTGACACTCACTATCCTAAATTGTTTTGGTTTTTTGGTTATCAAAACCTCAATTTTCTTTACAGTATTCCTTTCCATTATTCCTGTATATGTACCCCCTCCCAGACAATATACTGATTAGCTCTGCTTTTTAACTTTTACAATAAATGGTATGAATGTGTATGCATCCTTCTATAATTTCTCACATTTTACACTGTTTCTGAGATTCTTCCATACTGGTTGCTGCGTGAAGCTCCAATTTATTCATTTTCACTGCTGAAAAAGTATTTAACTGACATGAAAAAGGAAATTTTATACATTCTTCTGTAGGTAAGAATTTAGGTGTTTGTGTTTTTGCTGTTAAGAGCAATGCTGTTATGAATGACATCTACCACCTGTCTCCTGGTATGCTCGAGGCAAGGTACTCTAGGGGAGATGTCTAGGAGTTTGCATTGCTCTACATTCTTGCCAACACAAATCCTTATAAAATACTCAAAGCTAACTATTTTCCTTTAAAAAAATAAAATAAAATAAAGAGGGGTGCCTGGGTGGCTCAGTCGGTTGAGCATCCGACTTCAGCTCAGGTCCCGATCTTGCAGTTCGAGTTTGAGCCCTACGTTGGGCTCTTTTGTGTCTCCCTCCCTCTCTGCCCCTCCCCTGCTCCGCGCGTGCGCGCTCACGCTCTATTTCTCTGTCTCAAAAGTAAATACACTTCTAAAAAAAAGAATTGTTATGGAGATGGGTAGTGATTGCTGCACCACTGACTGAACATATTCAACACCACTGAACTTACACTTGAAAATAGGTAGGGGCACCTGGGTGGCTCAGTCAGTTAAGTACCCAGCTCTTGGTTTTGACTTGGGTCATGATGATCTCACAGTTCAGTAGTTTGAGCCCCACACTGGCTCCATGCTCACAGTGTGGAGCCTGCTTGGGATTCTGTCTCTCTCTCCCTCTCTGCCCCTCCCCCACTCATGTGCGTCTGTGTTCTCGTTCTCTCTCAAAAACTAAACTTAAAGAATATGGCTAAGTGGTAAATTTTGTGTGTATTTTAACACGACAAAGGAAAAAACTGAGTTAAAAAATCCATCAGTGGCACCTTGGTGGCTCGGTTGGTGAAGCAGTCGACCTCAGCTCAGGTCATGATCTCAATTTTGAGCCCCACAACAGGCTCTGCACTGTCAGTGCCTGCTTGGGATTCTCTCTCTCCTCCTCCCCAGCTTTCACTCACTCTCTCTCTCTCTAAATAAATACTTTTTTAAAAAATCCATTTAAAAAACCCTTTTTTTAAAGACTGTATGTCTACAAAGTCCTTCCCTAGTCTAAAATTACACAACTGCTCAATTATATATTTTCCCACTTCTTTTAAAGTTCCATTAAGAATACACATATTTAACTCTGAAATCCATCTATAATTTATGTCATATAAAATGAGGTTGTGATTTTACTTTTTTCCAAAACAATTAGCTGTCCTAGGAATAATTATTTTTTTAATGTTTATTTTTGAGAGACAGGGTGCATGTGTGCAAGCAGGGGAAGGCCAGAGAGAGAGGGGGACAGAGGATCTGCACAGCAGAGTGCCCGACGCAGGGCTCCAACTCAAGAACTGTGAGATCGTGACCTAAGCCAAAGTCAGACACTTAATCAGCTAAGTCACCCAGGCACCTCATGTACCAGAAATAATTATTATTAACTACTGCTTTACTTCTCCACTGTTCTGAAATGCCACCTTGATCATAAGTTAAATATACACATCTATTTGAATTTGTATTCTGAGTTTTCTCTATTCTGTGCCATAAATTTCTCTAGTGTAAGTTCCATGCTATTATAATTATTATTAATTGTCATTATGTTTTAATATCTAGCAGTCCCAATATATTTTTTTAAAGTAATCTCTATGCCCAAAGTACGGCTTGATTGAACTAGTCACCCTCGAGATTGAGAGTCTCATGCCCTACTGGCTGGGCCTGCCAGGCGCCCCAGCTGGCACTCCAAATATTAAAGGCAGTCTGGACAATTACAATTCAAAAGCAGTCTCCCTTATACTAATCTTTTCAAAAATTTATTGGTATTGAAACTAATAGAACACTATCTGTTAACTATCCTGGAATTAAAATTAAAAAGGTAAAAAATCACTGATCACAGGAAAAAAAATTGTTTTAAGAAAAAAAATTATTGGTGTTTTGCAGTCCTCCCTCACCCAAGAATCCCTATTAAATTCTAACTGTAACCCTATTATATTTATAAATTGATTTTGTATCTTCATTTAAAGGGTGGGGAACTGAAGCTCAGTGGGGTAAATGCTCTACCAAATAAAATCCACTTGGCCCAGAGACACAGTTCTGGGATTAGCAGACAAATTTTCTGGTTCCTAAATGAGTATTCTCTCCACTATAACAGCTTCTCGAATTTTAACATGCATATGAATCACCTGGGATTCTTGTTAAATGCAGATTCTGATTCAGTAGGTCTGGAGTGAGGCCCAAATTTAGCATTTCCAATAAATGCCTAAGGAATGCTAAATGCTGGAGTCTGAAAAAAAAGGTCTGAGCAGCAAGGGCACTGTATCTTTCAATCCATGTAGTTCCCACAGATTCCCCATGGTGGGGACGCTACCTATGGGCTGTTAGGTCTCGGGTGCCCCTGTTTAGAAGAAACTGCCACTGAAAAGAAAACTTCTTTATTGGCTTGGGCTGCCTTGCACCTCGAAGCCTAGCTGCTGTCTTTCCCAAGGATATCAGAGCAGTTGCCTTGTTCCTGAAGTCCACAACGGTATAATTTGTCACAAGAGGATCCACGAAGCTGATCATGTGGTGCTGGCACATTCTCTGCTCTTGGGCAGAAACCTTGTTGGTGATGATGTCTAAGCCTTCATAAACCTAAGGGAAAGAAAATCAGCATGAGAGTCACCTGCTTCCATAAAAGGCAGATTTGATAGATAGGTATGGTGATCTGTACCTCTTTCTAGCCAAACACGTGGTTGACGCAAAGCCCCAGAATAGACGTGTTCTAAGCATATGTGTTCAGAGCACCGCAGACCCACGAAACCAAGACAAAGGTAGCAGGAGAAAACACAACACTGGCTTTCTTATCAAATAGTGGCTATTAGCTTAGACTTAAAGATGAAAAATGTATGTAAATCAGTACTCAAGTGAGAACTAATTCTGCAAGATTAACTAACTGGACGTTCTTTAGGCCTGAACTTTAAGCATTTAAAAATGGGCAGGTTGTTTTATTTATTTTACGTATCACAAGTCTCCAGAAAGGTAACATTTTGCATTGCTCATAGTTCTACTTCAAATGCTTAGATATTTCTTGGATTAAAATGCTTTGAAACATTTTTAGACTTTGTATAGCATTGGCTCCATTTGTGGAGAAGTGGCCTATTTACAGAGATACATATAAAACACACACATACACACTTTGAAGTCAGAACCCCTAATACTGCTACACTCTAGTGGAAACATTGTGATCTAACCAAATTACTGCTTCAGGGGGTCAGCATATACAGTCTAAATACTCAAAGGCAATATCCTGTCTGTAAGCTCTTGATCTGCCAATTCAACTAAAAAGTTCAAATGTACTTTTTTTAAATGCAAGGTCTCAGATGGAGAGCAGATCTGAAAATACCAGTTTGAAAACAGGGATGAATGCTTTGAGATTAAATGTTCTCTCTGTAATCACGGATTCTACAGGGAGCATTGAATGAACAAATAATAAGTTCCATAGAGCCCACAAAGATGTTAAAAGCATTTTTTATCTCACATTTCCCTTTACTTACATGGGTGTCGATTAAGCACAGCACAGTATAATGGTTAGGAGGAAGGACGCTGGCGCCAGGCTGCCTCAGGTCAATTCCTAGCTCTGCCACTTACCAGTTATTTCTACCAGTGGAGTAGTCAGTTACTAACTTCTCTGTGCCTCAATCCCTCATCAGTAAAATGAGGATAATAATGTCTATCTCATGGGGTTGTTGTGTGGATTAAGTGAGTTAATACATGTAAAGCACTTAGTTTTTGCCGAACACACTGCATATACTATAAAGGGTCATTACATTACCACCTATATTATAACCATTACTATCACAACATAAGGATAATGGGAAATAAGTTTAGTGTCATTATTTATCACTCTGAAGCCTCTGTGCTCTCAGCTAGTGAGATTTTTTTTTTAACCCAACAAGGACAGAAACTATTTTCAAGTAAAACAAAATTGTTAATTAGTAAAATAGCTCACTTAAGAAATATAAAGAGCCATGAGGAAAGAATCAGCTTTGCCTTGAACTCATTTAATCTGTGCCTGACAAGAGACTTGCATTCTTACACCTGTATATTGATGGAATCTTAAATCATAGGGTGTTCTTTCTGTGTATTTTGAACAAGACTTCCTTCTGATGTTATAAAGTGCTGCAGGATATACTGTACAATGCAGTCTTCTGCACAAGTGAAGTAAACTAAAGGAGAAAAGGAGTTAATAACTGTGTGTTCCTCTCCCTCTTTTTCCACAAACTTTAGCTGGCTCTGTTGCATTCCAAATGACCCAATCAGTGTCAAAGAACTTAAATAGCAACAACTTGATTTTGCCAGTAGAAGATTTCTGAACCTGTAAGTGGATTCTCGTTTTTAACACTGAGATTAACGTTAAAGAAATTACAGCTGCAAATGCAAAATTACCATCCCCTACTTCCAAAAAAGCCAAAATGTAAACATTTCTACCAGCATGTTCCATCTAATATATAAATTTGTAGATACATTTTCTTTCTTTTCTTTTTTTTTAAGAGACAAACCGAGCACGAGAGGGGAGAGGAGCAGAGGGAGAGAGAGAGAATCTTCAAGCGGTTTCACGCTCAGCACAGAGCCTGACACGGGACTCAGTCCCACAACCCTGGGATCATGACCTGAGCCAAAATCAAGAGTCAGTCACTCAACTGACTGAGCCATCTAGACACCTGATAAATTGTCATTTTGAGTCTTGTCTTTTAAGTGTATCTTCTAGAACTCCTTAAAATAGTAAGTTTAAACAAATAAACACATCAATATAAATCAAAGAGGAGGTAACCCCAGAATGAGGCTCACCTTATTTATTAAAGGAAGTATACTATACTACTTATGGTATATGCAAATGCCAACAAATATCAGAAAGAAGAAGTATTAATGGTTTAAGGAAAGCAGACTTCTTGCTCACAGAGTTAACAAACTAAAAACTATAATTCATACAAAAGTACTACATCTTGTTCACCAATGTGAATTGTCCTCATTGAGTGATTTGTCAACTTTTTGTTTCCCATACCACTGGATTAAAATAAACTGGGCATAAAGGTGGGTGGTACTAAATAGGTATCTGATGATAAAAGGATTGTTAATGGTTAGGTATCATATGGCTTTATGGTTTTGGGTTTTTTTTGTTTTGTGTTTTTTAAAAAGATTCTCTGGGGCACCTGGGTGGCTCAGTCGGTTAAGTGTCCAACTCTTGGTTTCGACTCAGGTCATAATCTCACAGTTTGTGGGTTTGAGCCACATATCAGGCTCTGCGCTGACAGAACAGACCCGGCTTGGGATTTTCTATCTCCTCCTCTTTCTCCCCCTCCCCCACATGTTTAAAAATAAACTTTAAAAAAAGGAGTTTTTTTAACTTTGAGGTATACAGTATACTTAAGTCCTTATGAATGGAAATATATATGTATATATTTAAAGAAATGAGAGCTGATTCAAGGTTATATCTATAATGATGTTGCTTCACTCTTCCATTCTATTATGACCTCTTTTGACAGTTAGAGATGTGCTGTAAAGTTGAGCTTACAAATGACTGTGCAACTTGTGATCACAGCTACTGTGTATTTTTTTAATTTTACCCCTGAATAAATTTGAAGGCAAGGGTAGATGAAGGGCATATGTAAAGTACATCTATAGCTGCACTGCATGAGAGCAAGAACAACGCTGAAAAGACACTTGTTAATAATGACACAAGAATTATGATCACTGGGGTGCCTGGCTGGCTCAGTCAACTAGTCAGTAGAGCATCTGACTCTTGTTATCAGGGTCGTGAGTCCAAGCCTACACTGGGTAGAGATTCTTTAGGGAAAAAAAAAAAAAGAATTATGATCACTAAATGAAAGGCAGTACAATGATGCAAGTAAAATTTGCAGTAACATTCATACCATTAAGATTTTATGTTTATTTTCTGCTTTTAACCATAGGACAAAAAAAAAGAAAAGAAAAGAAAAGAAAGTATATGATGACTGGAATCTGCATTCCAATAATGGTGGAAGAGGGATGGACTAAACGAAACAGGATTGGCCAAGTGTTCCTAACTTACTGAGGTGAGGTGAGAGATACACAACAGTTCGACTGGTATTCACTCTATTTTTTTATATGTTGGAAAACTTCCATAACAAAAAGTTTCTATAAAAAAGTGTGGATGTAGTTCATACACAGAAATGTTTATTATCAAAAAACAAAAAATAACAAATGTTGGTGACGATGCAGAGATATTAGAACCCCTGTGTAGTACTGGTGGGAATGTAAAATGACACAGCTACGGATGGAAAACAGTATAGTCATTCATCAAAACATAAAAAATAGAGGGACACTGGCTGACTCAGTTTGTAGAGCACGTGACACTTGATCTCAAGGTTGTGAGTTCAAGCCCCACAGTGAGTGTAGATTACTTAAAAATAAAATCTTAAAAACAACACATAAAAAAACAGAATTACCATGTGATCCAGCAACTCTGAGTATATACCCCAAAGAACTGAGAGCAGGGAGTTGAACAGATATTTATACACCCATGTTTATAGTAGCAGCATCATTTACTGAGGCCAAAAGGTAGAAGCAACCCAACTGTCCATCATGAATGAATGGATAAAATGTTATTCCATTTTTATTCAGTATTAAAAAGGAAGGAAATTCTGACACATACTGTAACATGGATCAACCTTAAAGACATTATAAATAAAATAACTCAGTAACAAAAAGCCAAATATTCTATGAGTCTACTTATATGATGTAACTAAGGTAGTCAAAATTCAGAGACAAAAAGTAGAATGATGGTTGCCAGGGGCTGGGGCAGAGAAGAATGAAGGGTCTGTATAAAACAGGGACAGGGGCATCTGGGTGGCTCAGTCAGTTAAGGGTCCAACTTCAGCTCAGGTCATGATCTCAGGGTTCATGGGTTCAAGCCTTGCTTCAGGCTCTGTGCTAACAGCTCAGAGCCTGGAGCCTGCTTCAGCCTCTGTGTCTNTTTTAAATTAAAAAAATGGGTACAGAATTTCAGTGGAGATGGAGGGTGATGAAAGCTGCAGAACAATATGCATGTGCTTACCGCATGTTAAAACGGTAAATTTTATGTCATGTGTATTTTACCGCAATAACAAAGAAAGACTCAGATGACAGACTTGCAGTACAATGAGAAAATAGTGAATACCTGCAATGAAATTAAATTTTCAAAAATTTGTTGAATTTTTCAATTCCTTTAAATATATACCCAGAGGGGCGTGTGGGTGGCTCAGTCGGTTAAGTGTACGACTTCGGCTCGGGTCATGATCTCACAGTTCGTGGGTTTGAGCCCCGCGTCGGGCTCTGTGCTGACAGCCAGCTCAGAGCCTGCAGCCTGTTTCGGATTCTGTATCTCCCTCTCTCTCTGACCCTCCCCTGCTCACGTTCTCTCTCTCTCTCAGAAATAAATAAAACATTAAAAATTTTTTTAAATAAATAAATAAATACCCAGAAGTGGAATTGCTGGATCATACCATAAATTTCAAAACTATTGAGAGGACTGGTAATGTTCTATTTCTTGAACTGAGTTGTGGTTACACAGGTATTTGCTCTTTTAAAATTTTTTTCTTATGTTTCTTCATTTTTTTGAGAGAGAGAGAGAGAGAAATCCTAAACAGGCTTCCCATTGTCAACGCAGAGCCCAACACAGGGCTCGAACTCACTAACTGTGAGATTATGACCTGAGCTGAAACCAAGAGTCAGACACGTAATCGAGTGAACCACCCACGTGCCCCTTCACAGGTATTTTCACTTTTTGATAATTTACTGAACTGTATACTTATAAATTATGCATTTAAGATTTTCTTTTTAAGTAATCTCTACACCCAGTAGGGGGCTTGAACACATAACCCCAAGATTAAGAGTCACGTGCTCCACCAACTGAGCCAGGCAGGTGTCAAATGAATGATGCATTTTATGACATATATTGCTTATCAATTAAAATCATACCATCCAGCCAAAAAGCAAAAACACAGCAACATTTTACACATTTCATGAAGGATAAATATCTAAACAAATTTAGAAACCAATCAATTTTGTGAAAGTCACATTTGGTCCATACAGATACTTATATTGCAAATGCCACACCTGGGTTTACCTGCCCACAAAATATCATTCTACCAGGGTAAGTTGGGTTTGTACCTGATTGCCTTACATTTCACCTATTTTCTAGCTTCAAGTATAGTCTCAGTGTGACTTCACCCATAGAAGAGTCAGCCCTGGGAACTAAGACGAGCTTAAAGGGTCAGTGTTCCCTGTTAAAGGCAGCATGTCACTCTGTTCCATCTCCTACTCTCCCAGAAGATACCTGTGATCTGTGTACACAGAAATGACTGGATAAAGTGCTTCTCTCTGCGCAAATCAGATTCTGTCAATGCTAAAGAGACTCTGGTCTCTTTGTGAGGTCTGATAACTGAAAGATTCTGAAAAATCCCAGGTTTAACCTATTTAGCCAACTATCAACATAACTGACTTATCTCTGCAAACATTTACTGACAGTCTACTATGTGCCTGGTAATCTGCAAGACGTTAGGCATGCAGAGAAGATTGAGAAAGGGTCCCTGTCCTCAAGGAGCACAGGCTAGCAGAAACAGAGAGACAAATAACTGTACTAGAAAGACATAAGTTATTTAAAGTTTCTGAGAGACATTAAAGTGTGGCTGTACCATCTTCTTTAAATATCATAACCACTAAACATTTAATGTTCTAGGTATTTCACTGGATACTACAAAGTAATATGCCTTTGTCTCACCCCTATTGAGAGTTTATTTCTAGACTGAAACGTTTTGGGAAAAGGCCACAAAACTGAAATAACCTGAACTCTCCAAACCAACAGAGCTAAAGTGCCCAGAGGCACTAACGAAAGTGAGTGAAATTTACAACAGAGGCCTAGAGGAAAACCAGCAGAATCTACAGCCGCGTTATCAACCAGAAGTGGATGTGTCCACCAGGGGACATTTGGCAATGTCTGTAAACATTTTTGGCTATCATAACTGCAGGGGGCGGTATCTAGTGCACAGAGGTCAGGGATGCTGCTAAACATCCTATAACACAAGGACACCTCCTTACCTCCTCACACACACACACAACAACCAATTAGCCCGACCCAAAATGTCAACAGTCCTGAAGTTGAGAAACCCTGGTCCAAAAAAATTTCACCTTGGAGAAAACTCCCCAAAACCTATAAATATACAGCTGAAGATCCTACTTATATTAGGCTCCAAACCTTCAGGGTTATCATGCTCACTCTGTCTCTGTCTTTCAAAAGTAAATAAATGTTAAAGAAAAAAAATTTTTTTTTCAAATTAGATCCTGAAGTCCTTCAATCACTTTCCTGCCTCTATGAATTACATCTGCCTTGCAGACCACAATCTCGGATTATGGATCAATACAACCACCACCTACCTTCTCTGCTGGATGTCCCCCACTGCTCCATGCATATCACACTCTCTGAGATCACTACGAAACCCTGACTGCCAAATATAACACCTTTCTATAAACTTTCAACACAAGTAATGGAAAAAGCAACGATCTAATATGACTAGTCTCTTTCCTTTAGAGATCATTCAATGGCAGCAATCTCTCCCACTTTCCTTCCTATCTCACTGGCCCTTCCTCAGTTTCCCTACTGAACGAAGCCAATCACTGATCTATCAGTAATATCTGTCATGGTAACAATATTGAGAAATGGCTATCTTTATGGGACATACCTGTCATTTCTATACTATGAACTGTCTGACATGGCTTCTATAACCATTTTTGTGCTAACTCCCAAAACGCACATCTGCAATCTAGTTCTCTCTCATAATGCTAGACCTGTATATCTAACTGCCTAGTGGACATTTTCATCATCAATGAGAAGAATATAATACAGTGAAGTTGTTAACAGTAAGGACTCTGGAGTCAAGTTGCCTGGATTTTAAGTCCTAGCCCCACTACTTACTAGCTATGTAACCTCTCTGTGCCTCAGATTTCTTCTTTTTTTTAAGTTTATTTATTTTGAGAGAGACAGAGACAGTGCAAGTGAGGGAGGGGCAGAGAAAGAGGGAGAGAGAGAATCCCAAGCTGACTCTGCACTGTCAGCACAGAGCCTGATGCGGGGCTCGAACCCACGAAACTGTGATGTCCTGCCCTAAGACTACACCGAGTCAAATGCTTAACCAACTGAGCCACACAGGAGGCCCTCTGTGCCTCAGATTTCATATTTATTTAGTCTTATTTTTTATTAAGTTTGTTAAATGTTTATTAATTTTTGAGAGAGAGAGACATGGGGGGGGGGGGGCAGAGAGTGAGGGAGACACAGAACCCGAAGCAGGCTCCAGGCTCTGAGCTGTCAGCACAGAGCCCAAGGCAGGGCTCGAACCCATGAGCTGTGAGAACCTGTGCTGTAGTCAGACGCTTAATAGACTGAGCCACCCAGATGCTCCACAGATTTCTTATTTATAACAAGAGGATAATATTTAATCTCAAAGGGTTATGGTAAGAATGAAATAATTAATACAGGCAAAGCATATGGAATAGGGCCTGCCTTATAGAAAGCAGTCAGTAAGTGTTAGCTATCATCATTATCAGCATCAGCACCATCACCCCTGACACCTGTAACCTGATTATGTCCAAAACTGAACTCCTTATCTTCCTAGCCATACTTGAGTGAACCACGAAATAATCAAACCAAAAACCATGAGGTGATCCTAGTCTCTCTGTATCCCTTTCTCTCCCCCTATTTCCAGTGCGTCTCAACTTTTATCCATACTAGTTCCTAAAATGATCTCAAAGCTTACCATCACCAGCTTTCCCATGGCCATTACACCAACTGAAGGCTTCATGATTTCCCAACTAGACTTCATTCCATTAGCTTCCTCAATGATCTACCTACCTTTACAGTGTAACCCCTCCAACTTAGTCCACAATGCAGCTGGGGAGCTTTCTAAAATGAAAATCTGATCTCACCCAGCCCCGAACTCTTCTGCATCACCTCCTGAGGAAAGCCTGCCTTGAGATCACTCCTCAGTTCTACCCCATGTGTGCTGTCCTCCGTGCCTCCACAGTCCCCTGCATTTACTTCTATCACAGAAATATTTTAAAGCCATGTACAGTGAGTTCTATCTCCCCCATCAGACTACAAGTTCCAAGGGAAGGGACTGGGTATTTAATCTCTAGTCCCAACACCTAGCATAGTACCTAACAATACATGGAGTATACTCAATGAATACTCTGTGGCTGAATTACAGAGTGCTAAATTCTATGTTAAAAATTTCACACCCTATGAAGGTTATGTTTGCTTCCATTTTATCAACAAATAAATGAAAACAGACATGTTAGGTAACCTGCCCAAAGCCACACAGCTAGTTAGTGGCAGAGGCAAACTTTGAACCATGTCTTCTGATTTCATGGTGTTCTTTTCCCACCATGTGGCTAATCTCTGTTCTATACAAATCGCTCTATGACTTTGGAGAGTCAGCTTTCTCTCCTGGAACCTGAGGTTTCTCATTTCTAATATCCCCTTCTAATAATCCAAACTTCAGAAAAAAGAGTTTTGGTAAAGGAGGGTAAAAGGAAAAAAGATTGTTTGGAAAAATTATTTTTTAAAGGATGTTGGCATTCATCAAAAGTTGATTTTCCTTTTTTTAAAAAATTTTTTTAATGTTTTTATTTACTTCTGAGAGAGAGAGAGAGAGAGAGAGACAGTGTGAGCAGGGGACGGTCAGAGAGAGAGGGAGACACAGAATCTGAAGCAGGCTCCAGGCTCTGAGCTGGCTGTCAGCACAGAGCCCGACACAGGGCTCAAACCCACGAACCGTGAGATCATGACCCGAGCCGAAGTCGGACGCTTAACCGAATGAACCACCTAGGTGCCCCTTAACTTTCCTTTCTTAATAAAAGATAACTTTTAAAATTTTTATGCTTCATTAAGAAAGAATGAATTAATGCAGGCACCTCATGGCAGGCAATTAACTACTCCTTTTAGCGCCTGGCAGAAGTTCAACTGCAGACAACCTGACTAAATCAGTCAGACAAAGATGCTCAGAAAGCAGGAGAACCGGTACCTGATGTGTTCAGTCTGGGGAGAGGAGTGGCTTGGATTTGTAGTGCAGATCGAGGCTTCTAGTCCTCCCATGACTGTCTCTAAGGGAAAAGAAACTAGAATCATAATACAAGGCCATGCTTCTCAAACTGAGAAGTGCATACATAATAAGTACACCATGCATTCTTCTAAAGCACCTTCCTAACTGATCTTCCTAACTGATAAAAAGAATGTGAAACATTTTTACATCAAACAAATGCAGACAGGGGCACCCGGGTGGCTTCAGTAGGTTGAGTAACCAACTCTTGATTTCAGCTCAGGTCATGATCTCGTGGTTCCTGAGTTCAAGCCCCACATCGGGCTCTGTGCTGACAGTGAGGAGCCTGCTTGGGATTCTCTCTCTCTCTCACTCTCTCTCTCTCTCTCTCTCGCTCTCACTCACTCTGCCCTCTCCCACTCATTCTCTCTCTCAAAAAATAAATAAATTTTTAAATAAGTAAATAAATAAATGCAGGCAGATCAGGGCAGAGAATGTAGAATTGGCACATACTTTAAAGTCACACAGCATGAGAAACTGCAATGGAGAGCCTCTGCAGCGGCTGCTTACAATCCACCTGCAAGCCCTGGCAAAGCAGGGACGTAAGGAAATTCCGAGATCACCCACCCGGTCCAATCAGCTGAAATTTTATACATGAGAATATGGAGGCTCAAGGATCTCCCCTGCATATGTAACTGGCTGGCAATAGAGACACGACTAAAGCCTAGATGCTCTGCCTATAACACAAGCTGTTTCTGCTGCCTCTCACCAGGAGAGTTTTTATCCCCATTTGACTCTGGTGTGTTTGCTTGCTTGAAGTAATGAATTCCTACTAAGGTGAAATTAAATTCCAGAAACTGAGAAGACAGCTTCCATACACTGAACCCCTTCAAAGTTCTGAAGAGTAAATATGATAGAAAGCTGAAAATACACACAAAGACAATGCCATGTGACTGTAATGTTGGGACAGAAACAAAAGGGCTCTTTTGAGAAAATAAAATTAATAATAAAGCTCTTCTTATGGCCATTTTTATGGCCTCCAGACTGGCCCACTTTTGACGGTTTCAGTGAGATTTTATTTTAAGATACCTGGGANGCCTCAAGTGTCCTAATCTATAAAATGGGAATAATAATAGCACCTACACTCCTCACTAGGTTATTCTGAAGATTAGAGTTAATATAGATGAAATATTTAGAATAATGGCAGGCAAATGGTAAGCACTACAGAAGTGCTTGGTACTATCTATATTTAATTGGTGGTGGTTAAACAAGATTTTCCTTGGTTCTTCGAGGTGGAGACCCTTGGCTAGGGCTTGAAAGAAGAGAACCATAAAATACCAGAGCTAAAAGGAGCTTTAGACACTGTGACAGACAGGGGAGCCTGTATGGCTCAGCTGGTTAAATTTCCAGCTCGATTTCGGCTCAGGTCATGATCTTGGGGTTCATGGGATCAAGCTGGGGTTTGGGGCTGTGCTGACAGCATGAAGCCTGCTTGAGATTCTCTCTGTCTTTCCCTCTCTCTTTATCTCTCTCTCTGTCCCTCCCACACAGAAGCACGCCCACTCTCTCTCTCAAAATAAAAAACAAAAAATAGACACTGTGACAGACACTGTATGACCCACAAAGCCTTAAGTATTTACTATCTGGACCTTAACAGAAAGTCTGCCCACCCCTGATCTAACCTAATCAGTCCTCCCCCCTACCCCCACCCCCAATATAGCCAAAGAGGAAACTAAAGCCCAGAGAGAGCAGTATCTTGTCCCAGGTTATAAATACAGCAAGTCAGTGGCAAAGCTGAGACTAAAATCCAGTTTTCTCAGTAAATAAAACTGCCTACTAGGCTAAAAAGGCTAAATGAAGACATCAGAGTAAAGACAGACTATAAATTGGGATATTTGCCTAATAGGCAAATCATCTAAATCTAATTCCAATCAATACACACTTACTGAATACTGTAAGCTCGAGCATCAATGTTTTTTAATGCTCTCCAGGTGCTTACAATGTGCACCTGGGAGTGAGAACCCCAGTTACAAGTTATCATGCACTAATAAGATATAAACCAAAAAAAGGAAAGTAAGGAAACTGGGTAGCCAGGTAGCTAACCAAAAGCACCAACCTGGACAATGTCAAATCCCAAATTCCGTCTGTAATTATGCATGCAGGGGACTGCAAGGTAAGGGCAACAGGCACGGTGCGGGCAAGGAGGTCCCGAGTCTACCTTCATTTATACCAGAGGATCAACAATACTTTTTAGTCACATCTGTTAAGTTCCAACAGTTCAGTAAGTTATAAATCTATTACAATATTCTCTCTCTTTTTTTTAAGTAGACTCGGGGCACCTGGGTGGCTCAATCAGTTAAGTATCCAGCTTCGACTCAGGTCACCATCTCACAGCTTGGTGAGTTCCAGCCCGCATAGGGCTCTGTGCTGACAGCTCAGAGCCTGGAGCCTGCTTCACATTCTGTGTCTCCCTCTCTCTCTGCCCCACCCCGGCTCACACTCTGCCTCTCTGCCTCTCTCTCTCTCTCAAAAATAAATAAATATTAATTTTTTAAAAGAGTCTTTAAAAAAATAATAATGTAGGCTCTATGCCCAATGTGGGGCTTGAACTCATGACCCAGAGAGCAAGAGTCCAACTGAACTAGCCATGTGTCCATATAACATTCTCTTTTTAAAAGAATGTTAAAACTAACATGTACTCATAAAAAGTACAAGAATATACAAACTTAAAACATTTATATGACCAAAAAAACCATACAAGTCAAAAGACAAATGAAAAAATACTTCCAATACATGAGATTGCATAAAGGATTAAAATTTACAATACACAAAAAGCTCTTACAAATCAATAAACACAAAAATGAAAACCATTATATAGAAGTGGGCATAACAGGTATGAGCAGGAAATTAAAAAAAGAAATATGCAAATAACCAACGCACCCTTGAAAAGAAAATTAACCTAAGAAATGAAATCAAAATGAAATTCATCTCTTGTTACCAAACTACAACAATGAAAAGACAAGTAATACACAGAATTGCAAGGGTGAACAAAAACAGACATACCACTGGTACAAACTTTCTTCAAAGTAGTCTGACAGTATGTATCAAAATGTAACATGTGCCAACCAACAACAAAAAGACAACCAACCCAAATTAAAACTAAACACAAGACATAAATAGATATTTTTTCCAAAGAAGATATACAAATGGCCACTAGGAAAATATAAATCAAAACTATAAAGCGATACCACTCTCACAACCACTAAGATGGTTCTAATTTTTTTTACTAAGGAAAATTTTATTAAAAAGGAAAAGGGTGCCTGGATGACTCAGTCATTTGAGCGTCCAACTCCTGATTTCAGCTCAGGTCATGATGTCACTGTCATGAGACTGAGTCCCATGTTGGGCTCAGCGTGGAGCGCAGAGGCTGCTTGGGATTCTCTGTCTCTCTGCCTCTCCCCCGCTTGTGCCCTGTCTTTCTCAAAATAAATAAACTTTAAAAAATAATAAAAATTAAAAATAATTTTTTAAAAGGAAAACAACAAGTATTGGAGAAGAGGTAGAGAAACTGGTATGCTTACACATTGCTGGTGGGAATGTAAAATAGTACAGCCATTGTATAAAACAGTTTGGCAATTCCTCTAAAAGTCAGACATAGAATGGCCATATGAATTCTACTCCTAGGTATTACCCAAAATAACTAAGAACAGATAATCAAACAAATACATGTATATATACATGTTCACAGAAGTACTATTCATAGTAGCCTAAGGCACTAATGCCCATCAACAGATGGGACAAATTGTCATCTATATGATACACCTATGAAACAGACTACATAGATGGGATGCCTAAGTGGCTCAGTCAGTTAAGCATCTGACTCTTGGTTTCAGCTCAGGTCATGATCTCATGGTTTATGGGATCGAGTCCCGCATCAGGCTCCATGCTGACAGCGTGAGCTGCCTGGGATTTTCTCTCCCCGTCTCCCTCTAAAAATAAATAAATAAAATTAAAAAAAAAAAAGAGACTACCCAGAGACTAAAAACAACAAAGTAGAAAGCTGGCGGGCTTACGCTGTCCAATTTCAAGACTTATTATAAAGCCACAGTAATCAAGACAGTGCAATATTGGCAAAAGAAGAGACACATAGATGAATGGAACAGAACACAGCCCTTGACAGAAGTACAAAGGCAAATTAGTGGAGAAAGGATAGCCTTTCAAAATCAGTGCTGGCACAACTGGATGTCCATAATATCACACCTTATACAAAAAATTATTCGGAACAGCTCACAGACCTACATGTAAAATGCAAAACTATAAAATTTTTTCTTTAAATAAAACTTCTTTTTAAAAAATGGTGACAGGGATGCCTGGGTAGCTCAGTTGGTTAAGCGTCCGACTTCAGCTCAGGTCATGATCTCACAGTCCGTGGGTTCGAGCCCCGCATCGGCCTCTGTGCTGACAGCTCAGAGCCTGGAGCCTGCTTCGGATTCTGTATCTCCCTATCTCTCTGCCCCTCTCCCACTCACATTCTGTCTCTGTCTCTCTCTCACTCTCAAAAATAAATAAACCTTAAAAGAAATTTAAGAAATCTGTGTAAACCATGTTTATTTTCATATATATAGTATATAACATAGATACAAACATATTTTTTATTAAAAATTATTTTTATTAAAAACATTTTTTAAAGTCAAGAATAAGACAAACACATCCCCCAAAAGATCTGACAAACACTTCAAAGATACACAGATGGCAAATAAGCATATGAAAAGATGCTCAACATCATTAGCCTTTAGGGAAATGTAAATTGACCACCCTGAGATACCAGTACATACCTATTAGAATTGCTAAAAAAAAAAAAAAAAAAAAAAAAAAAAAAAAAAAAAA
>NW_027527936.1:300846-330129 GCF_008692635.1 Crocuta crocuta
AAAAAAAAAAAAAAAAAAAAAAAAAAAAGAAAGACAATACCAAATCCTGGAGAGAATACAGATTCAGAGGAACAGAAATTCTCATTCACTGCTGGTAGGAATGCAAAATGGCACAGCCATTTTGGAAAATCCTTTAAGAGTTTCCTATAAAGTTAAACCATCGGCACACGAATGTTTAGAATAGGTTTCTTTGTAAGTGCTAAAACTGGAAACCCAGATGTCCTCTCCTAGGTGAATGGACATACTATGGTACATCCATACAATGGAATGACATTTAGCAATAAAGAATAATGGACTTGGAATAATTTAAAAGGTACTTTGCTAAGTGAAAAAGTCAGCCCCCAAAGGCTGCATACTGTAGGACTCCATGTACATTACATTCTGGGAAAGGCAAAAACATGGGGATGGAAAACAGAGAGCAGTGGTTGTTGAAAGATGGGGTACGTAGGAAAGCTGACTATGAAGAGGCCATGCAAGGCAATTTTTAGAGTGATGGAACTGTTTAGTACAGTACTGTCAGGGTGGATACCTGCCTCTGCATTTGCCAAAACCCACAAAACAGTACTCAACAAAGAATGCACTTTACTGTATGTAATTTTTTTTAAATGCCCAGAATTTCTGGGGAACCCAGGATAGAATGCAGACTGTAACGAATCTACCTGTGTTACAAATGTAACCTCATTACCTCATTGAAGGGCAGTGGAGGGGGAAAAAGGGAGCTTACCTAAATAACTGTGTATATAACATTGCTATGTCTAGATACCAAAGGCTAAAATGAACAAAAAGAACTGTACACAAACATTATACCTGATTGGTAAATTTGTTTCTCACATAAGTAACTACTGAAACTACTTTACAGGTTGCATAAATAAATATATTGTAGCCAATGAGAAGCCAAATTTCTTTTCTTTTTAATTTTTAATGTTTTATTTATTTCTGAGAGAGAGAGAAACAGCATGAGCAGGGGAGGGTCAGAGAGAGAGGGAGACAGAATCCGAAACAGGCTCCAGGCTCTGAGCTAGCTGTCAGCACAGAGCCCAACACAGGGCTCGAACCCATGAACCGCGAGATCATGACCTGAGTCAAAGTTGGACGCCTAACCGACTGAGCCACCCAGGTGCCCAAGAAGCCAAATTTCTTACTTTCTGAGAAAGAAGTCACTAATAAGCAAAGAGAACATTGGGATGAATCCTGTGGTGCCAGAGTCAAGTCAGAGATATCTGTGTAAACCTTGTTTAGTTTCATATGTATAATGTATATAGTATATAACATAGATATAAACATAGATATTTGTGTGTACGTGGATTAGTGTACATAGCATGTTTCCTAGCTTCTTCCATTGAAGGGACAAGAAACAATGATATCCAGTAGCAACAAATTTTTTTTAATGTTTATTTATTGAGAGAGAGAGAGAGAAAGCAGGAGAGGGGCAGAGACACACACACACACACACACACACACACTCAGAAGCAAATTCCAGGCTCTGAGCTGTCAGCACAGAGCCCGATTCAAGGCTTGAACTCACGAACTGTGAGATCATGACCTGAGCCGAAGTTGGACGGCTAACCAACTGAGCCAGCCAGGAGCCCCAGATTTTGGTTTCTAAATACCATTCACTAAAACAAACAAACAAACAAACAAAACAGAACAAAACTATTCACCAATAAAAGGAAGCAGGGCTCCTTGGGGAAATGGCTGATTCTAGAGCTTGGGTAAGACAAGTATAAGCTGGGAGCATCTTGTAGTGCCAGAAAGGAAGTGCTAAGCAAACAAACCTGGAAGCATGCCGAAGGACACAGAGTCAGTGTGAAAGAACATTCAATAACCAAAGTTAAATAATCTGAGCAACAAAATAAGTAACACAGTATTGGACTATAACCCAAAGAATAAAATAAATATCCATACTGATATAAGTAAATGATGTAAATAAATAGGGAGAAAGGACAAATCATTCCAGAAAAATTACAATTCACAAAAGTAGAAGGAATGAAGGAAATTATCATAGTAACTGCAGCAGGAATGATCCACTGATAAATCCTAAAATTAGTGAGTGAAACTTTAGGGAAAAATAGGACATCTGAATCGTCTCAAAGTATCTCCCCGAAAATTATTAATTATTGTGGGGCTTTTAACATATGCCCACACATTCTTGGATAATCCTCCCTTCAGGAGGTAGAGCTTAAATCCCCTCCCTTTCAATGTGGGCTAGACTTAGCAAGTCATTTCTAACAAACAGAGTATTGAGAGGGGCTTTACAGTGGGAGAAATCTGGCAGATACAACCCAAACCAAACAATCAAGGTTAATGTTAACAGCACCAGAAATAAGTCATGTTGACATCATACCCTAATATGACATAATGAGAAAGGTATGTTTTCCCAAAATCTGTAATGCCAGTGTAATCATGAAAAACCCAAATTGAGAAACATTCTACAAAATAGCTGATGAGGACCCTTCAAAAGTATCAAAGTCATAGACTGGAAACTGTCACAGATTGGAGGAGCCTAAAGAGACAGGAGCTAACTAAATGCAATGTGGGATCCTAGAAGGGATCCTAAAGAGGATAAGGCCGATAGTATAAAAACTAGTGAGAACCAATGAACAGTATTGTACCAACATCAATTTCTAAGTGTTGGCAAATGTACCATGATGATGTAAGATGTTAATTTTAGGAGAAGATGGGTGAAGGGTATACACGAACTCTCTCTACTATCTATGAAACCCTTGTATAAATCTGTAATTACTTCAAAATGTCACAGACAACAATAAAGTAGAACAGGGTTTCCTCACCTCGGAACAATACACAACGATTTGGGGCAGAATAAATCTTTGTTGTGAGGAGCTGTTTTATGCATAGTAGGATGTCTGGCAGCACTCCTGGTCTCTACCCAGTATATGTCAGGAACCAACCTCCCCAGCTGTTACAACCAAAAATGTCTCCAGAAATTGCAAATGTCCCCCAGGGGGAAAACTGACCCCAGGCTGAGACCAATGATGCACAGCTGCATGACATTAACACGTAAAGTTATCCATAACATACTGCTAAGACTGGAGGTAGAGCAGGACACAGAAGAACAGCAAATGTATGAGTCAATATACGTAGAAACACACACACATAAATGAACCCTGAAGACGTTATGCTAAGTGAAAGTCACAAAAGAGACAAATATTGTATGATTCCATTTATATAAGGTACCTGAGAGCAGTGAAAATCACAGACATAGAAGGTGGAACGGTGGTTACCAAGGGCTGGGAGGAAAGAGGAATGGGGAGGTACTGTTTAAGAGTACAGAGTTTCAGTTTTACAAGACAAAAAGAGTTACGGAGATACATGGTGTGACGGAGATACATGGTGTGATAATGGTCACACAGATTCATGCATTACTTAATGCCACTAAGCTGTACACTTAAAAATGGTTAAGATGGAGGTTCTGGCTGGGTCAGTTGGTGGAGAATATGACTTTTGATCTCAGGGTCCGGAATTCGAGCCCAATGTTGGCTGTAGAGTTTTTTTACTTAAAAAAAAAAAAAAGGTTAAGGCAGTAGATTTTATGTGTATTTTACCAGTGTAAAATCGGGGAGGGGGGGGAGACACATAAGCACGTATGCATAAATACACAAATGTCTGAAAGGATATGCACCAGCATGGTTAAAATGTTTTACCTTCTAATGCTAAGACTATAGTGATATTTCCATTGTACTTTCCTGTTATTTGGACTTTTTCCCCCCAAAACCCAACTCCTATTGATTCTGTCTCTAAAATGTCAAAATGGTTACCTCTTCTTCCCAGCCAAAGACCAACTCCAGCCCCTCTCACCCAGGCTATTGTAACCGAATCCTAAGCTGTTTATCCCTCTCTAACCCACTCTCCACCCCAGTCATCAGAGTAACCCTATGTAACAGATTCACTATCACTTGTGAATTTAAAACCCCACGCCTCCTGGCATTCCTTTCAAGGGCCTCTACAATTTGTTCACAGGGTCCTATACTTTTAGTTTTACCTCCTACTACTGTTCCTCAAGTATCCTCTATGCCAGATAATTCGTAGTCATTCCTTGAAAATGTACCGTACACTTTTATTCTTCCTTTACTTTGCTCATGCTGTTCTTTTGTCAGGAACAGTCTTCCTCGGCTGCCTGATAAAATGTATACAGTGGGTACAGGGGAAAAGAATGGGATGCAGGATGAATGGATAAATAAGTCAGAAGACATGGAGGAGAAAACATAGAATGGCACAGAGATAGGGCTCAAGAAAGTAATTTTCTGGAGGGGTGAGATAATGATACTGCCTATCTCATAAGGCTGTGATGAGACTAAATGAGATAATACATGTCAAACTTTTAGAATGGTACCTGGCATATATACTATTATTGCTTTCTGTGTTGCTGCTATTATTATGAAGATTATTCATGCTGTAATGGTGTGAGCTTGAACTCTGGATGCCACAATAAGGAAGCAGCAGTGGTGAACCTCTAGCTCTGAACCAGGGCCCCAAAGGTAAGCAAGGAGGCAAAAAGGGCCCCAGTCTGATTCAAATTTATCTAAAGAATTCAAACTACACAAGAAACCAAAACCAATTTAGTTAAGCCAAATACAAGTACATTATACAAATTATATATGTGAATTCCTACATACCCCAAGTAACTTTTACCCCTGGAACATATATTCCATTTGAAGAATAGCTATTTCAACACCCTGCCCCAGGCACTGAAGCATCAGGGCAGCACCTCATCCTCACAAATCTGAACCTGCAAGGCCCATTTGTGCTCTCCCATGAGTTCTCATTTGGCCAGTAGTGACATAACATCGAAGGTCTGATTCCAGAATTCTTCTCATTGCTGCAAAAAAGTGAATATACAGTATATGAACAACCCACCCAAGCTGAATACTGTAGCCAAAGGAAAACTAAATTCAGTCACAATGGAGGTGAATCGAGGGATCTAGAAACTCATAGATTTTTTGGAGGAGTCAAAAATTTTGAGATTTCCTTCTTAGCTTCTTGTCAGCCTCAGTCTTTTAAACATGCTCCAGGCTCTGTGCTGGCAGTGAGCACAGAGCCTGATGCGGGGCTCGAACCCACGGAACCACGAGATCATGACCTAAGCGAAAGTCAGACGCTTAACCGACTAAGCCACCCAGGCGCCCCCTTTTTTTTTTTTTAATGTTTATTTATTTTGAGAGACAAAGAGTGCATGAGTGGGGGAGGGGCTGAGGGAGAAGGAGAGAGAGAGTCCCAAGCCCGCTCAGCAGTGAGCCCTCCATGGGCCTTGATCCCACAAACCATGAGATCATGACCTGAGCTGAAATCAAGAGTCTGACGCTCAACCAGCTGAGCCACCCAGGCACCCCCAGGCTCAGTCTTTTTTTTTTTAAAGGATGCGCCTCTGTTCAGTTGTGGCAAACAGCCTCCAGACAGCCCCCACCTCTCCTGGTTAACAGGTTTTTGTGGCTTTTATTCCGTGTCCTACTAAGCCTCTGTGATTCACTCCCTCCTCTCCTTTTATATCCCTCCCCCATGCATCCCAGATCTCCCTTGAGCACTATCAGACAAACAGTCCCTTGGTTAAAAAAAAAAAAAAAAATACTGCTCCTAAATCATGTCCCAAAGCAGACAAAAAGAACCCAGACTCCACATCTATTAGATGACACATGGGCTGCTCACAAGTCAGGCTGCCAAAAATCATTTGCTTCTCCTCTTGTAGGTTTAGACAAACACAAAGGGAACAGTGCGCCTATGTATGACTGCTGCTTCTCCGCAGGACTTGAAGAACTACAGCATTAGGGATACTTCCTCTCTATAAACCCAAATAGAACACTTTGTTTATTTATCTCGTGGCATATAGTTGGCAGTCTGTATTTCCAGGCAGTCATTGTACATCTTTTGGCAAGTGCCTTCATGTTTCTCAGTACAATGTTTCATCCAGTCACTGAAGGCGATGCATTGTACCTTGAATTTACATGCCAAGAAAAAGACTCAGACTGAAAAGAAGACCTTCAGTATCATCTTCCTGCAATATATTAGACACTCCACAGGAGTCAGAAGACCCAGATCCAATTCCCAGGTGTGATCTCTGGTGTGCTCTTTAATCTTCTGTGCCTCAGTTTTTCCATCCCGGAAAACAGGCATTGTATTACCTGACCCTCCTTAAATTTAGGCTCTCACTGCTGACTAACAACATTTATGTTTCTATAATATGTGAAACCGGCATTTGGAAAACTCAGGAAATTAAGCATAAATGTTGTTTCTCCCTATAATCACACCTGCCAGGGAGAAATCCAAAGTGGAGCCCAGCAGGAGTCTCTGAGCAAGTAGTCCCTCAGAGAGTTTCTGACTTCCCACGCAACAAATCTAGTGCAGGAGAATGGGAAGCAAGAAGCCACGCAGGACCTTCAGATGCGACATGGCTACAGAAGCAAGTCATTATCCACGGGGCTCCAGAACAATATTATCTATCACCCTAGATATACTACCCTTAACATTCCATCGTGGTTTTCCCTTGAAGAAGCTACCTCAATACACTTATTCAATGTTCACAAAAAAACAATCACTTTCCCTGGACGGGAACTGCCCCAACTGCCCTGGGACCACCCTACGGTTAAGGCAGGACAAAAGGATGACAAAACAAGTATGAGGTGCAAGACAGTTTAAGATTTAACACAGTGTTTTACAATCCTTTTTGAATTACAAGTATACTTATGATAAACAAAATTCTGGACATCATTCCAAAAGCAAATATTTATTATTTAAAAGATCAACTTGGAAGCTTGAAAGAACTCTCTAAAGATCACACTTTCCATTTGGTCATCCTTTGGTCTGTGGCCGTACAACGAAGTTTACTGCTCCGTCTAGGCTCTCCCCAAGGCCAAGCTTCCCCTTTGTTTTAGTAAACATTCTCTATCAAATTATTGACATTATATTAAATCTCTTAGTTGCAGCAAATTTTATCCCCATAGGCAATGCCTCATGTGGCCAACACTCCATTTGACAGACATCACTATGAATTCATACTATGATTCACAACATGAATACTGAAATACATTTTATATCCTGATCAAAATGTAGCACACTCCTGTGAAAGATGAGTGGCATACAAGTTAAGAAATACTCTAATGACTGAACACCACAGCTCCTGCCTCATCTAAAGAGGATGGCTTTGTGCGGATAAGGCAGTGGGCATGGAAAGTAAACACCTGTGTTCAACACCAGGTTTGCTACTTACTGTCAGATCTTACTGTAAGGCCTGTTGTCTTCACCTGTGAAATGACAATGATTTCTACCTTACAAGGTAAGGTAGAATAAAAAGCATATGTAAGTATTTTATAAACAAATTTGCTATGCAAATTTAAGTTATTACTATCATCCTGCCCGTGTATTTATTTGAAATTGAAAATGCTCTTTCAAGGAGCTGGTAATCTGACATTAAGAATATCATTTTGGGGGCGCCTGGGTGGCTTAGTCGGTTAAGCATCCGACTTTTGCTAGGTCATGATCTCGGGGTTCGTGGGTTCGAGCCCCACGTCGGGCTCTGTGCTGACTGCCAGCTCAGAGCCTGGAGCCTATTTCAGAGTCTATATCTCCCTCTCTCTCTGACCCTCCCCTGCTCACGCTGTCTCTCTCTCTCTTCCTCTCCTAGAAATAAATAAAAATATTAAAAAAAAAAGAATATCATTTTGTACACCTGAAACTAACGTAACATTGCGTGTCAGCTATACTTCAATTCTTTTTTTAAATGTCATTTTGTTCACATGCTTACTAAAAATTCTGAGTCAACCTCAAGTTGCTAAAAAGCACCATCTCCCTCCACTGGATAAAAAACAAGTGAAAGGGCACCTGGGTGACTCTGTCGGTTAAGCGGTTAAGTTTCCGACTTCAGCTCGGGTCATGATCTTGCAGTTCATGAGTTTGAGCCCCACATCGAGCTCTGTGCTGACAGCTCTGAGCCTGGAACCTGCTTCAGATTCTGTGTCTCCCTCTCTCTCTGCCCCTCCCTGCTTGCACTCTCTCTAAAATGAATACGTGTTAAAAAAATTTTTTTTAAATAAAAAAAAAAAAAACAGTGAAGCAAGTAACAGGGGCATGGGAAGCAAAAGTAGAAGTGAAGAACTGCGTATAACCACATAAATGGGGCAGAGATACTTTATATAATTATTTGGACTGAAAAGTAAAATTAAAGGTCAAAGTTTTCCAATGGGAATCAAGAGGAAATGTTACAAATATCCATGGTATAATCAAAACTAAACACAACCTACAGCCAGTTCAGGAGGCTCAATAATCTTCAAAGTGTTTTCATACATTAAATAATCCTGTGGCATCCTTAGGACAGAAGAAATTTAATTCCCATATTCTAGTTATCTACAGAACCACAGGAAAAAGGTGAATGGATCAGGATGTGCCGTTTTAATAAGGCAAATCAACAAATATTTCACCAAATATTAAGGGTCCACTATAGGGGTGCCTAGGTGGCTCAGTCGGTTAAGCTTCTGACTTTGTCTCAGGTCATGATCTTGCAGTTTGTGAGTTCGAGCCCCGCATCAGGCTCTGTGCTGACAGCTCAGAGCCTGGACCCTGCTTTGGGTTCTGTGTCTCCCCCTCTCTCTGCCCCTTCCTCACTCATGATCTGTGTCTCTCAAAAATAAATAAACTTTAAAAAAAATGTTTAAAAAAAAAAAGGGTCCACTATATCATCAGCACGATATGAGGCACGTTGCCCCACAGACATGACTTATTTTACGGTCAACAAGACCTCAACCTTGTTCTTGTTCAGAAATGTTCAGAAAGAAACATTTCTTGGGGCACCTGGGTGCCTGGGTGACTCAGTTGGTTAAGCGTCCGACTTCAGCTCAGGTCATGATCTCATGGTTCGTGGGTTCGAGCCCTGCATCCGGCTCTGTGCTNAAAGAGCTATATACACACACTCATTGCCAGAAGTCACTAACTTACTTAAAAATAAATGTAAAATTAAGGGGCACCTGGATGGCTCAGTCAGTTAAGCATCTGACTTCAGCTCAGGTCATGATAACTTGCAGTTTGTGAGTTTGAGCCCCACATCATGCTCTGTGCTGAGAGCTGGAGCTTGCTTCAGATTCTGTCTCCCTCTCTCTCTGCCCCTCCCCAGCAGGCATTCTGTCTTTCTCTCTCTCGAAAATAAACAAACATTATTTAAAAATTATTTTAAATAAATGTAAAACTAAGATGACTTCCTGAGAACACTTCCCTGGCATGGCTACGTCTGATGTATGGGAAAGAGAGGGAACAAGGAGCAGTGGTGTGTTATTGTATTTATTTATTTATTTATTTTAATGTTTTATTTATTTCTGAGAGAGAGACAGCATGAGCAGGGGAGGGTCAGAGAGAGGGAGACAGACTCCAAAGCAGCCTCCAGGCTCGGAGCTGGCTGGCAGCACAGAGCCCAACGTGGGGCTCGAACCCACAAACCGTGAGATCATGACCTGAGCAGAAGTCAGATGCTTAACCGACTGAGTCACCCAGGCGCCCCATGTGGTGTGTTATTTTAAGTAGGAAGAACATGGGGCGCCTGGGTGGTTCAGCAGGTTACGTGTCCGACTTCGGCTCAGGTCATGATCTCACGGTTCGTGGGTTCGAGCCCCGCGTCGGGCTCTGTGCTGAAAGCCAGCTCAGAGCCTGGAGCCTGTTTCGGATTCTGTATCTCCCTCTCTCTCTGCCCCTCCCCAGCTCACACTCTGTCTCTCTGTCTCAAAAATAAATAAACGTTAAAAAATTAAATAAACAAACAAACAAATAAATAGGAGGATCAGCAAAGGCCTCATAAGGCAACATCTGAGTAAAATAAGCAAGCCACAGGGTTCAACAGACAGAGAAGTTCCACCAGGCAGAGGCAGTAAGTGCAAGAGTCCTGACATGGGTCATACCTGTTGCGCTCTCCCCCCACCCAAGATACTTCCCCCTTGGATGTCCCGTTGCCACACCTGCTGTGCCCTGCCAAATCTTCCTGACCTCCTGCCCTGCTCACCATGCTCTCCCAGGCCCACAGACCTGAATCCCGAATCACCCGGTGTGCGTTATTCTTTCAGCAATCAGTAACCAACTCACTTTAACATGATTACATCTTTCTTTTCCCCTGCATTCCCTACACCCACCCCCAAATCCAATTCATCAAGCACACTATTGACAAATGAATGCTCCTTACACACTGTCTTCCTTCATCCTGTGGCTCCCGCCCCATTCCACGGTAGCTGCAACACCTAATGAACTGCCTTTCACCATCCTCCAGGCACACGTGCCCATTTCACTTTCTGAATCTTCCTTCCTGTTCTCTCCTTTGACATGCCTTTTCTTTTTTTTTTTTTTTAATGTTTTATTTATTTCTGAGAGAGAGAGACAGCGAGTTTTTCTTTCTCAGAGTGAGACAGTGAGCAGGGGAGGGTCAGAGAGAGACACACACACAGAATCCAAAACAGGCTCCAGGTTCTGAGCTGGCAGTCAGCACAGAGCCTGACGCAGGGCTCGAACCCACGAACCACTGTGAGATCATGACCTGAGCCGAAGTCGGACGCTTAACCAACTGAGCCACCCAGGCGCCCCGCCTTTTCTTCTTTCGTATCTCTCCAAACTTCACCTTTTAAGTCCCTTAAAAGAGAGCTTTCCATGACTAGCCACGCCAGCTTTCACTGATTTCTCCCTTCTCAGAAATTGTAGGGTTAGGTATAAAATCTAGCACTTGCAGTCTCTCTCCGCCCTGCCCCATCCACCTTGCAAAGCACCATTAATATCACAGTTCAAACACTAATTCTGCTTTGTTTCATGTTTAGCCGGACTAAAACTCTTTGAGGAGAGGGATTACGGTTTTCTCTCTCTAAAAGAGCCTTGCGGAAAAGAGCACCTATGGTATTTTTAGCGCTCCCCTCGTACACTGCATTAAGTGCTTTACTTTATCACGTTAATCATCACAGTTGCGTTACGTTACTGACATTCTTCTCCCTATTTTACAGAAGAAACAAAGGCACAAAAAGAGTTCAGGCTGAAGTCACATATCTTAGAAAAGGCAGGGCTGGGATTTGAGGTAAAGTCTGTCTCTTAAAGCTGACACAGAGTAGAGGCCGCAAACAAATATTTGTTGAATTATCCTAATCATTCATGTGTGTTGATGGTCAAGTCACTCCAAAAGAAACCATGCCCAGGCGTTTATAGGGTGCAGACTCTGGGAAGTACTGCCCTTCCTTGCTGAGTACCCGTCACTGAGGGGCTAGACTCAGTGCCAGGCAACTTCACAGTCAAGCACCTCATTTACTCTGAAACTCATTAATTGAAAATTATCTTCGATACACAGCGTTGGTAATTCCTCCATCACAGATTTACCCAAAATGTCACCCACTCTCAACCCGAGCCCAAATGCACCCAGGTGCTGTGTGTGCACTACACTCCTTCTGGGCTTTCCTCCAACTCAGGGACGAGAACAAAGCCTCCCGACTCCCATCAGCCAGTAGCTTAAAAACCTCTAACCTCAACTTAAACATTTACCAAGTGCAAGGCCCTGGCCTTCTTGAGGACCTTGCTCTTCATTCTAAAATTCATAATCTCAATTATTAAGCACCACAGCCCTGTGAGCAGGTGGCATTTTTTTCCACTTTACAGATACATCAAGCTCACGTGGCCGAGGGCAGATCCGGAACTAGAATCCAGGTCTCGATGAATATCCACCCTGTTCCATACCCTCAGGGGGCACTCAGAGAGAGTAATCAACGTACACCCGTGTCGCTGAATACTCTTAGGTAGCAAAGGCTCTGCAAGAATTTTCATTCAAAAGATATTTACTGGACGCCTGTCAAGCTTGTAGGTTCAAATGCTACCTCCTCCACTTATTCGCTGTGTGACACAGGGAGAGCCGTTTCATCTCCCTGGGTGAATTTTTTCATGCGCAAGTGGAGATGACAGCACCTACCCACAGCAACGTCGTGAGATGTAAATGAGATGAGGAAAGCCAATCAATCGCCTGGCACTACGGCAGGCACACGGTGGGTGGGCATCTAGTACTAACGGGTTCCCTGCATCTGCCCACTCGGCCCCACCAGCCCCCGGTTCACCCACTACACCCATGCGACAGGGTATCCACTCGGCCAGAGGCCCTCACGCGGCCTCTGGGGTTCCCAGGCCCGTGGCCGGCCGCACTGTCATACCTGCATGGAGTCAGCGCTGACGATTTCGCCACCGAGCCGTTGGCCTAGCTGCAACGCCAGAGTGGATTTGCCGGTGCCCGTCGCCCCAAGAATCACTACAAGAGGCAGTGTCCGTTGCAGACCCCGGAGCCCGGAGCCCACAGACACTGCTCGGGCAGCCGCCACCGCCGCCATCTTGAAGATATCTGCGCTTGTGCGGGAGCAGCTGTCCCCATGGCAACCGCTAGTGCGCCTGCGCAGACCTAGGACCTCCCCCACCCCTCTCCGGTTAGGAGGATGAGTGGAGAGGTGGGAGCGGCGGGACCGTGGCTTCCAAGCTTGAGAGGCTCTCGACCTGACTGCCCTCAAATAGCTGGTACCAGAGCCTCAACTCTCGCCTCTCTCCTTTTTGTTTTTTTAGCAGCCGATAATCAATTTATTAAAACGATTTGTTTAAACTATCTCCTCTCTTAAATGGGAGATGGCAATCCTATCTCAAATCTATCCCTGTTATTTGTTTCTTTCACGGCACCTAGATCTTTTCTTTATGCCGCTAATTACAATATAAAATGATATACTGACTCCTGTATATTGTCTGACTTCCATTCCAGGCTGTTAGTTCCAAAAAAGGCAAGGAACAGATTCTGCCTAGGTCTAGGTCCCTGCTAATATCTCCAGTGCCTAGCACAGTGCCTGATGTGAAACAGGCAGTGTTAAATGGAGAAGAGAATGGTTTGCCTCTCTAGTGCTGGAGCCACTGAACTAGAAGTGTGGTGTTTTCCAGGATCAGATCTGCCTAGTTCTCAGGCAAGGGTAGCTGCTCTAAATGTTTTTATCCCACAAAACAAACCCAGACACAGAAGGAAGGACAAAATTTTCCATCTCTTTGGCAAAAGGATGCAAAAGATGGATTGAGAACAGAGAAAAGCAAGTAAACCACAAAATGTGAAGAGGAAGAATAAGGAAGGCAGAAGGGATAAAGGAGTTGTAACCCTCAGATGAAAGTGAGGACCAGGGGTGCCTGGGTATTCAGTGTCTGACTTCAGCTCAGGTCATGATCTCGCGGTTCATGGGTTCAGGCCCCATGTTAGGGCTGTCTGTGCTAACAGCTGGGAGCCTGGAGCCTGCTTCAGATTCTCTCTTTCCTTCTCTCTGACCCTCCCCTGCTCGCTCGCTCTCTCTCTCTCTCAAAAATGAATAAACATTTAAAAAAAAAAAAAAGTGGAGACCAGAAGACCGAAATTCAAGAACCACAACCTTAAAGAAAGGGCTTTGTGATAGACCTGGGTTCAAATCCCAACTCTGCTACTTACCAGCTGCTGCATGACCTCACTTTGCCTCTTAGCCTCACTTTCTTTTTTTAATGTTTATTTCTATTTAAAAAAATTTTTTTTAATGTTTATTTATTTTTTGAGAGAGAGAGGCAGAGTATGAGTGGGGGAGGATCAGAGAGACGGAGACACAGAATCGGAAGCAGTCTCCAGGCTCTGAGCTGTCAGCACAGAGCCTGTCGCAGAGCCCAAACCCATGAACTGTGAGATCTGAGCTGAAGTCGGCTGCTTAACCGACTGAGCCACCCAGGCGTCCCTGTTTATTTCTTTCTTAAAGTTTATTTATTTATTTTTGAGAGACAGAGAGCAGGGAAGGGGCAAAGAGAGAGGGAGACAGGATCCCCAGCAGGCTCCACACTCTCAGCACAGAGCCCGATGTGGGGCTCAAACTCACAGATCTGTGAGATCGAACCCTTAACTGACTGAGCCACCCGGGTGCCAGTTATATTTGTTTATTTATTTATTTTTAGAGAGAGAGCACACATGAGCAGGGGTGGGGTAGAGAGAGAGACAGACAGAATCCCAAGCAGGTTCTGCACTGTCAGCACAGAGCCTGACGCAAGACTCAAACTCACAAATCGTGAGATCATGACCCAGGTCAAAATCAAGAGTCGGATGCTTAACCAACTGAGCCACCCAGGCGCCCCTTAGCCTCAGTCTTCTTATCATTAAATACCTCTCAGGATTGTCATAAGGATAAAACGGAGTTATATCCAAAAAGTGTGTACCACAATACCCTCACACATAACAACTATTGCTGAACACTTGGTGTTATTTTAATTGTAACACCCCGTCTGCCACACTAAAGAGGTAAGAGCAGAAGCCCAAGGGCAGAGAAATTTTCGGTACTGTGTAAAAATACCTAAATATCTATTTTACTAATCCCTTGTTAGCCAATTTAAGGGTTAATTTTTTTCTCCCTGAGATTATTACTTGGCTCTGCCTAGCTCTCAGGTCATATCACTAGGATCCCTTGGGCCAGAGGAATTACCCCTGGAAATTTAGATCGTATGATAGGCCTGCCTGGAATAACTGCCAATACATTTCTCAATCACTTGGATCACTGCTGGCATAATGGGTACTCTTGCAGACCCAGCCTAAACCTTGTAGCCACACATATTGTTTGGAGAACATCAGAACCCAGGGTCCCTTATTCCTCTTTTTCTCTGTCCAGTCTGCTTTGATCAAAAGCCTGTTCTTTCCAATTTGTGGTACCCGCCTGGGGCTGGTTTTAAAATCAAGATGTGTGGCCATATATTGGCAGACACTCTCACATGATGGTTGTTAACTGTAGAGCCTTTGCCTGGAGACTTTCAGAGGGTACGGTTACCATGACAACCACTAGAAAGATGGCAGGCAGGAGAAATGCTGCAAATAAAGCAAAGGAGAGGCTAATTTCATGACAACAATCTGACCATGACAGAGTGTGCTCACTCACAGATGGGAAAGCACTGTCCAAGTCATGACCAGGTGACTGTTACTAGAGAGAGAAAAAAGAGGGAAGTGGAATTTACCACTGAGAGACCCAAAGAGGGAGAGGCTGGTTACCAAGACAACTGAGGAGAAAGGAATGAAAAAATGGGGCTTCACCACAGCAGCAGAAAATTGCTTCTAGCCAAGCAACACGGGACTGTTGCTATAGAAACAAAGAGAACAGGGATCCTATAGACCATGGGGAGAATTATCACTGAAGTGCTGAGCAGGAAAGACTCCTAAATCAGAATGGAGCCCATGGTTCAAAACAAATCAGGAGAAGTGAGAAAAACATCATACCAATTCAATTTGTTTTAATTTTATCAGTCCTACCAAAAGAGAATAGGAACATATTTTTTAAATGCCTTTAGGCTATTCCATTTGTACCTCTATTTGTCTCCCCAATGATCTTCTGAACTCTAAATTACATTAAGAATAGTTCCTTCAAGATATCTGTAACTTGAAATCGTAACTGGAGAGTTAAAGTTCAGGGGGAAATTAGGAAATTGAAGTCTATGACCAAGAGTTAATAAGAATTTCTAAATATTTTATATATATACATATATATATACATACACACACACACACACATATAATCTTCTAATGGGAAGCTTTGCAGAGTAATAAAGAGACAAAAGGTACAAGAGAGGTCAAGAAAGCTATTTGTAGTCATGCCCAGGTATTAGCCCTGACCCCCTCTCTGCCTTCGGTGAGGCCAGATGGAAAGTAGTTCCATCTATTCTGAAAGATAACTCAAGAGGTAAGAGGGTCTTTCATTTAAGGTATATGTGTATAACCAGAGGTGGGGGAGGCAGAAGCCCGTTTCCAACATACTCCACTGCTTACAGATTATTAGGGATAAAGAATTTCTGGTTGAAAAGGCAATAATGCTGGGATAGGTTCAGTCCAGAAAAACACATGTAATATTTAAGAATAAGGAACTAGAGATACTCAAATTACTTGGAAGGTAATAATTCTTTGCCGCCTCTTCTGAAAGTCCACAACCAGCCACCTAATCATTATCTCAGCATGTACGTGTTGTACAGCGTCTGTCGGACCCATGTATAGTCAGGCTGGGCAACCTATGAAACTGCCTCACCTTCTTTAGGAAATTGAGAGTGTGGGGTGGGATAGGCATGAGAGGCAAAAAAGGAGAATGGGAGAAGTGCAGAGAGGTAGAGGGGATATCTGGGTGGTAACCCATTAGTGTTCATCATATTATTTCCTGCCCTTTGTATATTTTAAATAATTTATTTTGAAAAAAATTTTAGAAGGGCTCCTGGGTGGCTCAGTCAGTTAAACATCTGACTCTTGACTTCAGCTCAGGTCATGATCTCCCAGTTCATGAGTTTGAGCCCCACATCAGGCTCCATGCTGACAATGTGAAGCCTGCTTGGGATTCTGTCTCTTCCTGTCTCCTCCTCCTCTTCCCTGCTCACTCTCTATTTCTCTCTCAAAATAAATGAAAATAAATTTTTTAAAAACCCTTCTTAAAAACATTTAAAAAAATTTTTTAATGTTTATTTTTGAGAGAGAGAGAGAGAGAATGTGTGGGGGAGAGTCAGAGAGAGATTGAGACACAGAATCCAAAGCAGGCTCCAGGCTCTGAGCTGTCAGCACAGAGTCTGACGCAGGGCTCAAACTCACAGACCGTGAGGTCATGACCTGAACCAAAGTTGGTGCTTAATTGACTGACCCACTCAGGCACCCCTTAAAAACATTTTTTTTTAGAACAAATAAGAAGCATAGGGAGAAGACTAAAGGTGAAGCCATTTGAAGTGAAGCATCTAGAAAGTTCAAATGTTCAACATAGAAATCTAGGGATGCTGTGATGGGACAGAAGGAGGAACATGCCATGGGAGGCCTGAAACATCTGTTTTCAAGGTAAGAGAAGAAAGTCAAGTTGAAAACACGAGCTTTTAGGGGCGCTTGGGTGGCTCAGTCGGTTGAACCTCTGACTTCGGCTAAGGTCATCATCTTGCGGCCCGTGAGTTTGAGCCCCGCTCAGGCTGTGTCTCTCTCTCCGCCCCTCCTCACCTATGCTATGTCTCTCTCCATCTCTCAAAAATGAATTAATGTTAAAATAAAAAAAAAAGAAAACACTAGCTTTTTATACAACCCAAGGAGCCCTTGCAGCCTGACCCCCATACTAATTAGTATTTTTTTTTTNGGGTTGTTTCTTTTGATGTGCAGCCATACTAATTAGTATTAAAAAATTTAAAAAAATATTTCCTGTGGGATTGAATCATGATAAATTTGGTGCCTGTGTCAGTTTCCTAGGGCTGCCATAACAAATTACCCAAACGGTGTCACTTTTTTTTTCTTTTTTTTTTAATGTTTTATTTATTTCTGAGAGAGGGAGGGAGACAGCATGAGCAGGGGAGGATCAGAGAGAGAGACACACACAGAATCTGAAGCAGGCTCCAGGCTCTGAGCTGGCTGTTAGCACAGAGCCCGATGAGGGGCTTGAACCCACGAACCGTGAGATAATGACCTAAGCCAAAGTTGAATGCTCAACTGACTGAGCCATCCGGGCACCCCCCAAACTGTGTTGCTTAAACACACAGAAATTTATTCTCTCACAGTTCTGGACCCCAAAAGCCCAAAATCAAGGTGTCAGCAGGGCCATCTTCCCAAGCTTCCCTCTAGGGAAGAATCCTTCTTTGCCTCTTCTAGATTCTAGTGGTTGCTGGCATTCTTTGGTTTGTAGCAGCATGACTCCAATCCTGCCTCTGCCTTCCCATGACCATCTTCTCTGTGTGTGTGTGTTTGTCCAAGTTTTTCCCTCCCTAGGACCCCAGTCATTGGATTAGACCCCACCTCAATCCAGTATGGCATCATCTCAACTTGATGACATCTGCAAATAGCCTATTTCAGGTCAGATTCTTGGGTTCTGGACAGACGTGTATTTGGTGAGGGACAAAACACAGTACAGGGCCTGAGTAATCACAATATTTTCCATTGGTTGCTGTTTCCATTAGCGACTGGCTGATTCAGATTGGGGAGCCCAGATTTGCTCAAAACAATTCAGGTTCCCCTCACAAGAGAGTAGCGTTCACCATGTCATATGGTTTATGTTCCAGCTGAGGTTGAGTTACAGGGTTTTCTCTCCAGGGCACACCAGAATGTTCTCCAAGGGGGCTCGCTTCCAGTCTTCTCAGCTCCCTAAGAGGGCCTGCACACCCACAGCAGATCCCTGAAGGCTGCAAAATCAGAATGGGGGAGTGCAAAAAGGAAAAACATACAGAGCCGTAAGAGGTTCTTTCCAATCCTAATCTCATGGCTCTTGCAAGCCCTCTCCTCTGTGTCTCTGGCCCCTTCTCTTTCTCAAGGCTTGACATGTTGGGCCTTCATCATCTTTATATCCTGAGTCTCAAATCTGTACCTTCATTTCAAACCCCTTCCTGAAGTTTTAGTATCACATCCTCAACTTCCTGTTGGGTGCTCTATCTTGTATGACTCCATCATCTCAAATCTCATGAAACCACAATCAGTTTCTTTCCCTGACTTCCCTATTTGAAAGAATCACGGAGGATGTTTGCTATTGGAAGCATCCTCTTAGAAATCCAGTGCAACCCCTCTTGTTTGGTAAGAATGAGACTGCCCAGCCAGCACATCAGACCAGATTGTTCCCCATTCCCCAGATTCCATACAGCCTTCCCACAATCCCCTCTTCCCCAGAACTAGTCCCTCGGCCTAGAACACCTTCCTCTTCATCACTTAGCCAAATGCTTCTGGGACTTCTGGTTCCAGTTATAGTCACCGTATCCCCAACGAGAACTTTCCTGATGACTCCAAAGTGCTCTCTTCCCCTTCTGAGACTTGTAGCCCTTGACTGAGACACACACTGCCTTGTTTTGTGACGGTGTTTGCACGCTCATAAACTTCCCCAAGGAACCATAGCTTCATATATCGTTGTTCAGACACTATCCTCAGACACTATCCTCAGCGTTGTACATATAATAACTTGTTTAATCTTGACCACAGTCCTATGAGATAGATATTAATGTTATATACATTTTAGAGAAGAAGGAAACTTCTAGGACTCAGGGAGATTAAGTGAGTTGCCCAACATCACACAGGTAGTGACTCCAAATCCCTGTTCTTAAACCATTATACTATGCCATCTATATACCACCTTCAGTGATTTTTTTTTCTTTAAATTTCCATAGGATCTGGCTCCAACTCCTTATTCCAACATTCTTCTAAGTGTGACTTCAGGATTCCACCTTCCTGCTTGTTGGTCAGCAGTGTAGATTCCTGGTCTGACCTACTGCATCAGGTGGGATGGGTGGATTCTTAACACAGACTCCAGTTTGAGAGTCACTGCCTGAGCAAAATAGGCATTTGAGGGTTTAACTGTCTAAATGGAGTCCATCGACTCCTGCTCAGTTTGAAGGCACCACAGTCAGTGCCCAGTAAGGACAAATGGAGGGCCCATATGTGCAACTGCATCAGAGGCTGACAGCTCCCGTCTGCCATGGGTCACGGGATGCCACGGACCAAACAGAAGCTCAGATCTGTGCCTGCCTTTTCTCCTTTGCCTAGCTCAGTCTCCCCAAACCCTGGCTACTCTTTCCTTGATGACGTATTGCCTCTTGAGGCATCATGTACGAATCTCTATCACTTTTGAAATATGACTAATCTGCATTCTAGATGTGGCTTGCTAAATGGTTTGAATAACGCTTATCATTTACTGAGCACTTACTATTGGTCACAACAACTCAATGAAGTGGGTGCTATTATTTATACCTGTTTCACAGAGGAGGAAACTGGGGCTGAGAGAAGGGAATGATTTGCCCAAGGTGATAGCAAGGGTGCAGCTGGAAAATGCAGAGCCAGACTTGAAACTAAGATCTGTTGGGTGGGGGATACCACTTAAACGTACTGCTTCCCACAAGTTTAAAGGCAATCCGACACTTCCTAGGCACCTACTAGGCCCCTGGCACAGAGTGTAATTATTTAATAACTCACCTGATTAGAGACTTTAAGAACGTATTTACATTTCCTGGCCCAAAGAATAGGTAACGTTAATACAGTTGATCCCTTTGGCAGCAGTTCCAAATAAAGATATTAATAAGAGCTGCCCACTGGGCTTAAAGTAGAAATGCTCACACCCCAACGGAACTTTAGCTGACACATTTAGACACCTCCCATTCACCCCTGCCTGGTCACCCACTCATCAATCATCTGCCAATGGGCTATCTTCTCCTTAGAAAGGAGTCTCTTTCTCACTCGCTCCTATCACCTTCTAGATCAACAAAGCCATCCCCCTCCTCTCCTTCTCCTTCGAAAGTGAATATTCTGGAATATCCTAACTCTGGGAGCACCTTAGGCAAATTCAGCACATCTAAGATAGTTCAGCCCGTCTCATTCCCCCCAGAATATTCCCTGTCAACAGAGGCAGGAATTAGCACACACTTTAGCCTTTTTATTGTCTAACACAGAAGATGGCCTTTCTTTTTCATACCAAGTGTGGCTTCTCAGCTGCCCCTTACGGTCTATGTGCAGAGTCCCTTAGGTATGCTATTCCGAGGCAAACCTAATTTGTAGAAATTGTTCTCCAAAATCCAGGAATAAACTCCCAGCTATTTTCAGACAAAGATAGAGGTAGGAGTCTGTAGAAATGAGCTAGGAAGGAGCTTAAAATACTTCACATTCCAGAAACACCCTCCCTTCCCCCCAGGAGATGGCTTTATTCCCACTCCTTTCTCAGCAGAGTTAGACTCAAAAGAGCTGAAGTTTGGAGTCAGGCAGCTGGCGCTAGCTGTGTGGGCTCAGACAAATGATTTCAATGTCTTGAACCTTCAGTTTGTTCATCTGTGAAATGGAACTGACGCCACCCTGTTCTCCCGGTTATTGTGAGAATTAAGATATGTAAAACAGCAAGCATTAGTACCTGGACCTAGGTGTCCCTGCTGTTTTATAGAGGGCCCGTGAATTCTTTCAAGACCTAGGAAAGGGAGAGAAATCCTACAAATTAGTCTCTTGACAAGTGGCATCAAAAAAGAAGGATGAATATACTGGGAGCAGAGTGACAAGAACTGAAAGAGACAAAAAGTGAAGTTTTAAGAAGAGTCCCGACAATGCAAGTCTATGTTTATCAAACTGCTACATACAAACTAGGTTCTGTGGTTTAGAGGCAGTGGGGGTTGAGTGGAAAGTTTACCTGACAGGAGATTGGGTTTGGGATTCTGATTTTGTTATGTGACCTTGAGCAAGAAACCGCCCTGGGCTCCAGTACTATGTGGCAGAGCCTGCGTACTTGTGTTGAGGGTCACTTTGTAAACGTTAGGAATTTATAGGAATTTTTGGACTCTACTCAGGCTCCAAAGGAGAGAGGGAGAGCAGGCGGGCAATAGCAGCCAGCTCTCAGCTGTAAAGGATTAGCCGAGGCAAAGTGGCCTTCTTCTACCATGATACTCACGGCCTTTCTGAACAGCAACTGTTTGCCCTTCACAGTCCCAGAAGGGGCCTCTTTGGGGCAAGACTAACCCTCCCCCCGCCCCCCTCCAGCCCACAAATGCGGCCGAGTGACTGGTCATGGAACATTTGCTCCACTCCGTCCCAATAAGTGGCAGGCGCAATGGCCTCACGGAGAGACAATTCCAACAAGCAGTTAAGTGATGGAATTCCATGCTTACCTCCTCCACACACGCCATGCTAACAAAACCAGCTGTCCTTATGATGTAGTGGCTGAGACCTCTGGCTGTGGAGATGGGCAAAAGCGAGCTTAGATCCCAACACACAGACTTCCTGGCCGAGTAACTGAGTAACTTTGGGCTGTTTTGTTTTGCTCTTAGAACCTCAGGATGGCTCGGTCGGTTGAATGTCTGACTTTGGCTCAGGTCATGGTCTCATGGTTCATGAGTTCGAGCCTTGTTATCACACTGGCTGCCGTCAGCACAGAGCCTGCTTCGGGTCCTCTGTCCACCCCCACCCCCCCACCTCTGCCTCACCCCTCCCTTGCTTACACTGTAGCTCTCAAAAATGAATATTTATTATGGGAACAAAAAAGAACCTCAGTTTCCTCTTTCATAGCCCTGGCGCACAGTTGGTCGTGGTGTAACATGAAAGAAGGGGCAGAGTGCTTTGACATAGGCAGTGTTCTATCAGGAACAGCTGTTATTCAATTCTCCCCTTCTGCACGTAGGGCAAGTTTAGAAAGACTATGGGAGGGAAGAGGAGCCTTCATTTGCTTTCATTAATTGAGGGAGAAAGAAAAAAAGTCATATCACATCACAAAATCTTAGAGAAGTTTTAAGATATCCTGCATGGTCATCATACCACCAAGGTAAGAACCCGGTACCACCCTAAATAATATAAGGCTTCACACTTAAGAAAAGGGTTTAGGGGCGCCTGGGTGGCTCAGTTGGTTAAGCATCTGACTTCAGCTCAGGGCATGATCTCATGTTTGTGGGTTCAAGCCCCGCATCAGGTTCTGTGCTGACAGCTCGGAGCCTGGAGCCTGCTTCAGATTCTGTGTCTCCTCCTCTCTCTGCCCCTTTCCGACTTGTGCTCTGTCTCTCAAAAATAAATAAATGTAGGAAAAAAATTTTTTTTAAGAAAAGGGTTTAAAGCCTACTACTTCATTAATATCTGTCAGCCCCCTGGGCAGGGGCATTTATCCCCATTTTACAGAAAAGGAAACTAGGGGTCAGAAAGGTAAAGCTAAAAGTCACAGAACAAGTGGTGGAGTTCGGATTTCAAACCTTCTAAAGTTCAAATTCAGCCCTCTTTGCAATTCACAAGAGAATGCCACGTTCACTGAGTACACCACGGACTGAACCTACATTGTTTAGGCATGTCTGAAATGGCATTTCAGGAACCCAAACTGGAATGGCCTGGTTAGCAACATGGTTAGAGAAATGCAGCCCTCTGGATCGCTGACAGTTACCCTGAACTCGTTTTCCTTGGCTCAGGGGGACTTGGTTGGCATAAGGTGCCCCCACTCTGACATGTTTGAGAAATCTTTTATTAGCGGAAGTCTCAGAAGGCAACGTTTTAAAATCAGGCAATCGATAACCACAACTAAATACAAAATTTCAGGTAAATTTGCCTTTCAAAATAAATCAGACTCTTGCAACAGGAGAATTGCCCAAGAGGTTTTTTTTCTTCTTGTACAAAACAATTAACACCACTTTGCAAAAGGCATACAAAAATACAGTATTAAAAAAAAAAACAATAAAACAAACCACTGCTCCCAGCCTAATACCCAACAGCAGCTTATAAAACACAAGCTATTCAGGTGATACATCAGTAACCTACATCCCACCTGTTCTCCAATGACAGTTCCAGAAGTCAGTTGGCTCCCAAAAACCATACTCCAGAAGGTAGAGAGGTTCCCCCCCCCCAAATTTCCACTGGGTTCTCTGAGGCCAGAAAACAACCTCGGAAACAGACCACTGTGCATAATAAGTTTGGAAGTAGCAGCTGGCTTTCCCAGAGCCACAGAGAGTGCTCTACCCTCCCCATCTCCACCACCACCCCCCNAGCCAGTAGGCACCTGCTGCCCTGGGCAGAGTTCTGGAGGGGCTGATCTTTCTTCTAGGCCAGGCTTTGGGACTCCTGAGTTTGCCCACATGACACCTATTGGGTTAGATGTCTTTCCAGACTGGAGGCTGCACCTGGAGTCCACTTGGAGGTACCAAGTTCACCTGGGGCAAAATCCATCATGGTCAGCTAAGCAAGAGCTCCTGGAAACTCCTTTAAAACCCAGCAGGAAACTAGTCCGCCTTCTGGAGCATTAGATGAATCCCAGCAGCTCTGCCGGCAAGAACTGCAGTAAGGCCCAGACTCTGGGAAAGAGATGGGACTCATGTCAGGATTTGTGACAGGCCGGCGAGGGGCCCAAGGGTGGCTGCAGAGCTGGCAAGCTCTTTGGGAGCTGCACTAGGATAGTTCGCAGGGTTCTGGTAGAACTTCAAACATACCAGTCGGGGATCGAGAGCAGAGGGAAGTAGGAAAGAGGAAGTGGTACCGTTCTCCCTCCGGATGTGCCTGACATCTGCCTTGAGAAAAGATTCCAGGATGGAAAACACCTGGGCAGATCTCAAGTTCACGGCCGGCACTACAAGCCTTCCCCGGGCCTCAGGCTTAGGACCCATTTCCCAGTGTCTTAGGGAAATATTTCTGACCTGTGGGCAAGGGGTGCTGGAGAGCCTGTTGCATAACAAAGGCAGAAGGAAACAAAAAAGTCCCTTGTGAGGACAGAATGGTTTCTCGTCAGAGGAAAGGGCCCAGAGGGCTTTGAGACAAAGAATCTAGAGGCCAAGCTCTTTAAATGTTCTCAAGGTCGCAGCATTTAGAGTGGGAGGAGGGGTGTTGGCTATCATCATAATATATATATATTAAAGGTTTCCAACTCCTCAGCTACTGTAAAGTGTCTGACAGTGAGGTAATGGTCCATGTTGATCAAGTCTGTGAGCTTGTCTTCACCCAAGACAGCTCGTGTGTCTCCTGGAAAGAAAAGCCTCGGGGAGAGCATCCGGGCCCAGCTGTCTAGCATCGCCCCAGAGACAGTGGGAGCATCCTTTCCCAGCCTAAAGCTCATCCGGAGCGGGAGATTTCATGCAGGCTGGAGCCCCCCACCCCCCACAACGTCCACCACCTGTTGCATAGCATCTGTCAGGCTTTCCTTCCGAGCTAGTGAGCTAGGCACCCCAGGCTCCCCAGTCAGCTGCCTGCCTGAGAAGCCAAAGGCGCCAGAGAAGGCCCAGTGCTCCCCAGAGTCAGGGAAGAGGGAGAGCTGGGTTTCCAGGTTTCCAAGAATGCAAGCCCTTAGGAGTGTGTGCACCGGCTGCTCTGCATTCTGGAATCTACTGTTCAGACTGTCCCGCCATAACCAAAATGTGCAAATTACTAAGGGGGAGGGGGCAGGTTAAAAAATAAACTCGGGTCTTTGTGAGAGCAGTCAGGCTTTTTGGTCACTTAGTAGCCACTGAGGTACGCAATTCTCTTCTGCAGTTGCTGCTGCCGGCATCGGAGCTGCCTTTTCTCCGTGGCCATTCTCTTCTCGGCCCCCACCAGGGCTTGCAAGTACTCCAAGGCCTTGCTCAGGATCACCACTTTGGGGGCCTTGGAGCAGCTGGCCAACGTGGGTACCTGGTCCCTCAGGGCCAAGAACCTAGAACGGAGGTCATTCCGTCGTTTGCGCTCCAGGAAGTTGTGGTTCTTCCTCTTGGTCACGTCCTCGGTGTCAGAACTGACAGGTTTGGGGTGGCAGGACTGGGGAGCCTCGCTTTCTACAGGTGGGGGACTCACAATCTCTTCATCCGCCTCCTCTTCCTTTTCCTCTGGGACATCGTTCTCCAGAGCCTCTTCCTGGGGACCTCTCTCTGGAGCCCCTCCTTGGGAACAGCTTTCTGGAGGAAAACGGGCGGCATAGTTGTGCTGTTGCTGATGGATGGAGATGTGGAAGTGTTTCATGCAGGGGTCCAGTGGGTCTGCCCGCACCGTGATGGTGACTGGCTTCCGTACGCCCAGGGACTGTCTCTTCTCCACTGTCACAACATCGATTTCTTCACCCTCTGTCCAAGAGAGATCCAGAGAAGAAACACACCCCATGAGAAACACACACACACACACACACACGCATGCATGCACGCACAAATATACACACACATAGACGCTATGCTGAGGCTGGGGAGGGGGGAAGAGGTGACATTTTTCCCCATTTAGATGTAAACAAACTGAAGTGAGGAGAAAGACAACTGATTCATTTGTAATGGGGTAAGGTCAGCGTGAAGGAAAGGAGGGGAAATAAGCAAGAAGGAAAATATTCTCCAATTTCCTTTTGCACAGCAAGGCTTAGATAAGAACAAAAGGCAGACCCAAGCCAACAGCCCCCAGTCTGCACAGGCGCTCCCCTCCCCCACCGAGGGGATGGAGAGAAAGAGCTATCGGCCTGGGACAAAGTTTAGCTATAAAGATCTTCCCCAGTCGGGCTCTTTCATGCTCCATCAGAATTGTAAATGAGGGGTCTGTGGGCCGAGCTGCCCTTTGTTCCTGCCCAGCACAGTCTGCACTTGGGGAATTGTTACTTTTCACAAGTTATAAATCCTATTATTCCCCCACCTCTCTATTCTGCCATCCCTTTCAGCGGAGGATTCAGAGAAGGGAGGGCTACACATAACCCATCCCTCCTCACCCACTGAGGGGAGGGAACCGGTTTCCCTCAGGAGCATTTTGCTCCTGGTTTCAACGGGTTTCTACTCATCCATCATTTATAGGTCGCCTGCCCCACCCCCTTCCCTGGACCCGAAGAGGGTTGGATTTGTGATAGCAGGTCGGCAAAAGCTGCGGGAACTTCACAANAGGGAACTGAGCGGCAACAGAATGGCCCAATCCAAGGGCCAAAACACCAAGAGACCTGGAGATGCCTGGACATGCCCCCGTCATTCTCTGGCTCAAAGGTCTCTTAGGCTACCCAACCAGGAGAGTGCAATTAGGGGCAAGTCTACCCGCTTCACGTTTTGCAGCCCCCACCCAGAAGGCCACCTTCATGCATTTCAGCCTGACTACAGGAGAGCTCAGTTCTCTCGGCCTATTTTGCATATCAGGATCCTTGAGCCCCTTTGTCAGGAAGGCTTCCATTGTGTGGACAATCGCATTATTTCTCCATTAATAAAACCTGACCATTCAGCCCTCCTGGCCACAGGGCCTGGGATTGGCTAGCTGAGCTGTGTTTGGAATGCTGTTTTACCCAGCCCCTAGTCTCTATTGGCTGAGCCTTGCCGTCAGTCACTCTCCCCACCGCCTCCCCCCTTATTGTTTGCAATCTGTTGCATTTTGTTCTGGGCCATGTGGCCTGTGAGTGAACCAGGGGCTTGCAAACAGGTTCAGGTTAAAGGGCAAGGCAGAAAATGATTCAGGAAGCTTTCCCACATCCCAAACCTTTAATATTTCAGTGTTAAACCTCATAGCTGGTAAGGTGCTGCCTAAGGAAGAAATAATGTAAGAAACCATTATTTTTAGAGATGGTCTAACTCTACCCAGACAAGGAAATGCCTTCCACTGGACAATCAAGTCCAACCCTCTTACGTGCAGAGGGAGAAACAGAGATCCAGACCAGCCAAGTCCACATATCACCTTGTAACGTTCTGAATCTCAAACTAAGATCTCCAAACTCCCCAAACAATGCTCTTTCCACTCTACCGCTCCATCAGCTTTTGTAGAGATAGATCTTTATTGGTTTCTTGATCTCAAAACTCCCATTCCAGCCATTGAACAAACACAAGCTCTTGGTGTTGAAAGCAAGCAGGTTAAAAATGACCTTAACATGCAGACCAAAAAAAAAAAAAAAAGACTTTTAATTTCGTGTTATCCTTATTTCTCCCCGCAAGTATATGACAACTTCCGTACCCACTCCCCAGTTCCCTCTCAAAAGGTCACGGAAAAGTTATTCTTAAAAGCTACAGGCGAATTTTCTAGACCCTGATTTACCTGATGCTAGTCAGTTGGCACCCTTTATAAAAGCACCCTCTCTAGTCTTTCTCATGGGTAGAGGTCTAAGAGGCGAGGCTAAGAACTGGATGCTGAAGTCTGCCCCTAGTGAGGTTTAAATTTGCATCCGGGGATGGGGCGGAGGGCTGGAGCTCCATATCTGTGACCCAAGCACCTAGGTCAGAGCTTGGCACCATGCAGTGGCCGGTGAACATTTGTTGAATGCAAGGAAGCAGCTGCAGAGAACCCACAGGTGAAATTAGGAGGGAGTTAGGGGAACAGCTTTCCAGCCCAGGTCAAAGCAACAAAGCAGTGTAGCCCACCACTCTAGGATAAGCTATCATGAAGACCCCCGAAACATCAAGGAAGAAGTGCCTGGGTGCAATGGAGGGCTGGGCTAAAGAAGATGGAGCTCGCTGCTATTGATTTCCTTTTTCTAAGCCTCAGTCTTCCCATCTGTTAATGGGGATCATTAGTTGCTCTGCTGCCAGACTCGTGGGTGATTGTGTGGTGTACAAATGGTAAGGGGTGGGAGGTGCAATGGGAGGGTATTATCGACCTTTTAAAGTAAAGCAGACAGGAGACTAGATTTTTTTTAAAGGGTGAAGGCTTTGGCTTTGCACAAAAGGCTCCTCAGCTTCCTCTCTCCCTGGGGGAGTGTGAGTTTCCCAGGGAAAGCGGCAGCAGCAAAAAACTTGAAGCCTGGAGTAACCCTTAATAAAGCCCTTCTAGCCTCCGGAGGACAGAAATCCCCTACAGTCCAATCCTAGTATTGTCCTCCCTAAGCGCTAAGCCTCACCCAGTCTCCCTAGTCCCCTGGGGCTCCAATCATCATCCAAAGGACGCTGGCTCCCACGCCACTTCTTCAAACTGTTTACTAACACACCCACGTGCCAGACAGACACCGCTGAGGGCTACACCGGCAGCTTCAGACAGAGAAAGGGGGAGGTGGCCGAAGGGCTCGCGAAGACCCAATGCCTGACCTCAGACAGCGGCAGAGTTTTGGCCACCCTGGGGGTGCCCCCCCTTAGATGGCGCGGGGCGGTCCTTACCCGAGTCGCTTGGGCTCTCGGACCCCGAGCAGGCCTGGGTCTTGGGCTCGCCCAGCGGACAGGGGGCAGCGGGAGCCGGGTTGCCGGCTTCGAGGCTGGGAGCGCAGTCTGGGGCGGCGGGCGCCTTGGGCGGGTTCCCCCGGGGTGCGCTGGCGGCGAGCCGGTCGCTCACCGCTCTCTCTAGCCGTTCCCGGGCGGAGAAGCCGCTCCACATGCAGTCACGGCGGATGATGGAGGCGTAGTTCCTGCCCCAAGCTTTCGAATGGCCCCGGAATTCCGCCTCGTCCCCAGCGCCCCCTCCGGGCCACGGCTCTGGGGGACCAATTCCAGGGGCTGAGTCCCCGGCGCCGGGACCCGAGCCCCAGGGCGGCGACGTGGGGGGCGACGGCACCAGCTCGAATTTCTTCCAGATGTCCTCACTGGGCGCCGTGGAGCGGTAGAAATCTTCCCCGCAGTCATAGTCGTAGAAATAGTGCTGGTACGAGTCGAAGTCCATGTCCGCTCCCTGCGGGAGGGAAGGGTACCGGCTGATTGGGGTGCTGGCCGAGGAGAGAGGCGTCCGCGGGTCTGCCAGCACAGCCGGCTGCCAGGCTCTCCTCCCTCCCCAACCTCCCGGCTGGCAGCCCGCGTCCTTCCCTCGCGTCCCGGGAAGCCCAGCCCCGGGTCGGCGTGCCCAAGGAAGAGGCTCACAGCGCACGGACTGGGCTGCGGGGAGCGAGTTCAAAGCAAACTTTGCCAGCGCCGCCCGGAGCGCAGCTCCCAGGGCCAGGCTGGGCCGGGCGGGGGCGCGCTGTGCCCAGGAGGCAGCCTGCCGTCCGCCCCCCTGCAGCCCAGAGCCTCACCTCGCTC
>NW_027527936.1:330231-376861 GCF_008692635.1 Crocuta crocuta
ACTCTATTCCCCGGACCCCCCAAAATGAATTGCACGCTGGGGACTTCAGGGCAAGCAGCGAGCTGACACGGCTTGGCAGTCGACTAATGGAGGCGTGACCCTTCAGCTAGGCCCGGGCGGTCCCCATGGCGCAAACTAAAGCCGCACTCCTTGCCCACTCTGGGCTATGCAGTGGGGTTACTCCCTACCCCGCCCCTCGAGGCAGCTTCGCAGGTTTTTAGTTCAGGTGCGTCTGCCCTGAGGTCCGGGTGGAGGTTGGGGGGGGCGGGGGACGGGACAGGCGCACCTCCACCGCGCCACCTGGTGGCCCTCAGCCCTGAACTGGGGCCGGTGCCGGGTATCCTCTTCATCACCCGTTGGCCGATTTCTTGACCGTGGTCGTCCAAGCACGGACCTCAGAGAAGCAAAGTAGGAAGATTCCGGACTTTGGAGCGTGAAACTTAACCTTTCTGAGCTTCAGCTCCATCTATAAAATAAAGGGATGGAATAGTTGTGAGAATTTCCTTAAGAAGATAGAGAAGGGAACTAGGCCAAGAAAAGAGGCAAGTAAAACAGACTTAGCCCCTGGTGCACTGGTGGTNCCAAAACAGCTCTGTATGTAGTACTAGAGGAAAGAAAATGAGAAATTGGAGTCTGGAAACTTCATTCAAGCCCTTGCTTTGCTATTTGCTAGCTGTGGGGCCAAGTCATTTGAAGCCTTTGTTTGCTTAGCTGTAAAGTGGGACCATTGCTTGCAGTTGCATCTCTGGCCAAGATGATGGACATATAAGCCCTTTCTGTCATCTTCTATGCAGACTACTTTCAGTGGAGGAAGAAAAGCTAAACTATATGGTCATTCCATTTAGGCCAAATAATTAAGGATAGCAGCCAATACATCTAGAATGTTCTACGCAGCCTTCAAGGTCTGGTCGCTGTCCACAGTCAGCAACCAGATTGCCTGCTGTCTCTCTCTGTCCCACTCCTTGTGGTCTAAGAACACCAAAGTACTCACTGTTGGCATCCCAGCAGAGGGAAGTGAGAAGTGCAAGCAGTTCACTGCGGTTAGAGCACACACAAAGTGTGAGTTGACATATAGGTTGGGAAAGAAGGCAGGGATGATGACACCATCAGTTTTGAGTATGGGATCTAAAATGCATGTGGGACATCGTTGAAGGCAGCATCTAGTTCGTACTAGCTTTGTAAACTCAGGACCTGGAACAGATTCTGGCCGATATTTGTGGACTTACTGAGTGACTCAGCCGGCCAGATTTTATTGACACAGCCTGTGTGCCCTGCTTTGTGCTGAATGAAGGCACAGATCTGAAAGGCTCCAGGTTTGGCTGCAGTCCTTAGGCGGAAAGTTTGGAACTGCCTTTTGGTAACTTGCTGTCTGGTCCACAGATGTCTGAGATGATTGCTGTACCAGTCAGGATTCTTGGTTATAAAAGACAGAAACCAACCCTAGATAAAGCATAAAATAACTATATTGGAAGGATTTGGGATGTAGAACCCACAGAAGGTTTGGAAAATGAGTCTTCTTTCTCTATCTAGATGAATGTCCTTACTCAACAGCCCTCCTCCATGGTTCCTTACAGTAGGTAATAGGAGGTGACCCCACCTCAAGAGCTAGGAGAAAGGGGAGCCTTAGTGGCTTACTGGGTTAAGCATCCGACTCTTGATTTCGGCTCAGGTCACAATCTCACGGTTCTGTACTGACAGCGTGGAACTTGCTTCGGATTCTCTCTCTCTCCCTGCCCCTCTCTGACTCATTCTCTCAAAATAAATGGATAAACTTTTTTTAAAAAGGTAAAAGTATAATTTGTATATTAAAAAAAGAACTAGGATAAAGGAAATTAAGTTGTCTCTGTGAGTTGGGCTGCTCTTTCCCTTTGCCCACTTTGTTTAATGTATGTCTTCCTTATCAGACTGTAAGCTTAATTAGGGCGGGGACAACTGTCAGTCTTGTTGTCCACTGTAAGTCCAGGACTTAGAACAGAGCCTGGCACATCATGGGTGCTTTGACAATGTGTTGCCTGTCTGACTGGACATAAGTCTCTAATGCTATAAAGTAGAGATGTGTCAACATATCTGATGGATACAGAATAACTGTCGGGCCTCATCTAGACTGAATAAGGGTAATAAAGTAGCTGAAGAAAGAAGGTTCCAGTTAGGAGGAGTCTGCATAGCCAATGAAGGAGAGAGCGATAGATGTTATCAAAGCAATCACCAGAGTGTCTATCCTAGCGCTGTCTGGACACAAAGATGCCGGTCCAGGAACAAGGGAGATAGAGGCTTCATGCTTTGAAACTGCCCAATTCACTTCCCTCCCCCTCACTTGTTCTTTGGATCACCAAGCAACCTGATGAAAAGCACTCTACTCCTTATGTAGATCCACCCTTAGGGAGATAATGCAGTCATCAGCAAACAAGAAAATCTGGTCTGCTTCAAAGCCCTGCTTCCCCTTATAAATTACTGAACTGTCATCTGATTGGAAATATCAGTCTCATGAACGTGGTTAATGGGTTTCTGTTCCACAAAGATGCTGCTGCTTTTAAGGCTAACAGCTTTGGTTTTTGAGGTGATGTCTGGACCCCGGATGGTGATGAATTCTCCAACAGAACAAATGCTACCCTAGGGACACTCAACTTTTCACTTCCTTTCTTTTTCTTTCTTTTTTTTCCTAATGTTTATTTATTTTGAGAGAGAAAGAGGGAGAGAGAGAGAGAGAGAGGGGCAGAGAATCCCAAGCAGGCTCTGTGCTGCCAGCACACAGCCCATTGTGGGGCTCAATCCCATGAACCATGAGAGCATGACCTGAGCTGAAACCAGGATGCAGACACTTAACCGACTGAGGCACCCAGGCACCCCTTCCTTTATTTTTCTTGAAACATCTTATCTCAAGATAATACATGCACATAGTTTATAAAAATCAACTAAGTGTATGACAAGATTGAAAAAAAAAAAGCAGTCTTCTGCCCTGCCCACACCACCCCTGATTCTCACCCCCCAAAAGCAACTACTCTTTTAGATTTTTTTTGTCCCTAATATTTACCTCCATATTTTGACCAATATAATCCTATCAAACCAATATTTTCCTAATTTTTTAAAAAGTTTGCTTACTTATTTTGAGAGAGAGAGTGAGTGAGCAGGGGAGGAGCAGAGAGAGAATCCCAACTATGTTCTGCACTGTCAGCACAGAGCCCAATGCAGGGCTCAGTCCCTGAAATGTGAGATCATGACCTGAGCCAAAACCAAGAGCCAGACACTTAACTGGACTGAGCCACCCAGGCATCCCTATTTTTCCTGATTTTTAAAGTCCTATTGACATTATACAATAGAAGATGATGTAGCACTTATATTTCCCTTCCCACCTCCACATTCTGAGCTGTCAGCACAGAGCCTGTCACGGGGCTCGAACTCACAGACCATGAGATCATGACCTGAGCCAAAGGCAGACGTTTAACTGACTGAGCCACCCAGGTGCCTCTAGATTTTTTAAATATTAAATAGTTACAGCATTTTTGACTATATGACAATGGAACACTCTGACTATATTTCCTTTCTTGTACACTTTACTTCAGAGTTAAATTCTTTCATTTTTTATCTTTTGTTTAGATTTCTATTTATATATTATGAATTTAACCCTACACATCCCCATCTGAGCTACAAAGATCACTTTATATGGTCAAACATGTCAGGTAATTAATCTATTAGTTCCATTTTTTTCTTGGAAACATACCTCCTAGAACCTTTTATCTGCCTATTCTAATCTGAATTTATTGGTGTCTAGGCCTACTTCACAATTGTCATTCAGCAACCTCCCTTCACCATCATCCTGGAAATTCCCTTTGCTTCTCTCCTGTGTTGGCTCCCCTGTTTTCTGGAACTCATTGCTTTTTCTTTCTTAATTTACTTCCTCACATTGTTGGAGCCATCCTTCTGCAGCTGCCTGGGAAAGTGTCCTTGGGAAGTAAAAGTTTGAGACCTTGCATTTTTCAAATTGTCTTTATTATACCTTCATCTTTGGTTGACAGTATGGTTGGGTATAGAATACCAGAAGAGAAATAATTTTCCCTCAAAAATTTAAAGGTACTGCTTTCCTGTTTCTTACCAACCAATATTGCTATTGAGGTTGATATCATTTGAAGTTTGTTTGTTTGTTTGTTTATTTTAAAGTAATTTCTATACCCAAAGTGGGGCTCGAACTCATGACCCCAAGATCAAGAGTCTCATGCTCTTCAGACTGAGCCAGCCAGGTGCCCTGAGGTTGATTATCATTTGAGCTACAAACCTTTGTAGGTGACCTGTTTCTCTCTCTGGAAGCTTTTAGGGTGTGCTCTTTGTCTCTGACATTCTGAATTTTTTTCATTGCTATGCCTTGGTATGGGTCTGTTGCAGAATAAAGAGTTGGATTGGCCCTTGTCCCAGTCCCTGGAAGTAGCCTTTAAATCCTTGGAAATTCCCAAGCAATAGGACTTTCTTTGTTACTTATAATAGGCCCTGATAGTTTAGGCTAATGGTTACTCATGATGGCCTTTTAGATAGTTTAAGATATATTAAGATAAGTTGGATAGCCAGATAGTTAAGACAGAGGTTGACCAAACAAGAAAGGCCAACTGATTAGAGGGTTGGGGCTTTGGGTCATGTGATATCAGTGTGACCTCTGGGAAAGGGAAAGGGGGCTGGAGTTTGAGTTCAGTCACATGAACAATGATTCAGTCTGTCCTGCCTACCTAATGAAAGCCCAGGGGAGACTGGACACTGAAGGGCCGCCTGGGTGCCTCAGTCAGTTGAGCATCCAACTTGATTTCAGCTCAGGTCATGACCCCAGAATCATAGGATTAAGCCCCAAGTCAGGCTCTACGCTGAGCATGGAGCCTGCTTAAGCTTCTCTCTCTCCCACTGCCCCTCTCCTCCACCCATGCTCTCAGTCTCTCTAAAATAAAAATAAAAATGTTTTAGGGGCACCTAGGTGGCTCAGTGGATTAAGGGTCCAACTCTCGATTTCAGCTTAGGTCATGATCTCATGGTTCCTTAGATCAAGACTTGCATCAGGCTCGGCGCTATCTGGAGCCTGCTTGGGATTCTCTCTCTCTCTCTCTCTCTCTGCTCCTTCCCAGTTCGTGTTTTCTCTCTCTCAAAATAATTAAATAAACTTTAAAAAAAAGAAAAAAAAATTAAACATTTAAAAAAAATTTTTTTTTTTAATGTTTTATTTATTTCTAGGAGNAAAAATTTTTTTAATTAAAAAAAAAAACTAGACACTGAAGTTTCTTTCTTTCTTTCTTTCTTTCTTTCTTTCTTTCTTTCTTTCTTTCTTTCTTTTTTTTCTTTTTTAACATTTATTCATCTTTTGAGAGACCGAGAGAGACAGTGCGAGCAGGGGAGAGGCAGAGAGAGAGGGAAACACAGAATCCAAAGCAGGCTCCAGGCTCTGAGCTGCCAGACAGAGCCCCATATGGAATTCGAACTCATGGACTGTGAGATCACGACCTGAGAAAAAGTCAGATGCTTAACCAACTGAGGCCCCCAGGCGCCCCATGTGTCTCTTCTTTTTGCTGATCCTGACTTGTATCCTTTTTTTTCATAATAAATCTGTAACCATTAGTATAGCATTTTCCTGAGATCTGTGTGAGCTGTTCTAGCGAATTATCAGACCTGAAGGGGTAGTGAGAACTCCTGAATTTGTAGCCAGTTGGTCACTAGTGTTGGTGGCCTGGGAAGCCCTGAGCTTACAGCTTGTGTCTGAAGTTAAGGCCGACTTATGGAGGACTGTGCCCTTAACCTGTGAAGTGTCAGAAATGCATTGCAGACTCTTTTTGCATTCTTTGCCCTCAGGTTTTAAATCTGGAAACCCATTTGCTCTCTAATTATATTTTTTAAAAATGTCCCCCCTGTATTTTTTTCTTCTCTCTTTCTGAAACTCCTGCTAGACTTTTCTCATCTTTTCTCTCATTTCTACCTCTGTGTGTTTCATTTGGCTTTTTGGAAGATTTCCTCACCTTCTAATTCTTCTATTGATTAACAAAATTTTTTATTTATTTATTTTTTTTAATGTTTTATTTATTTCTAGGAGAGAGAGAGAGACAGCGTGAGCAGGGGAGGGTCAGAGAGAGAGGGAGTCACAGACTGAAACAGGCTCCAGGCTCCAAGCTGGCAGTCAGCACAGGGCCCGACGCGGGGCTCGAACCCACGAACCGCGAGATCATGACCTAAGCGAAAGTCGGACGCTTAACCGACTAAGCCACCCAGGCGCCCCTTGATTAACAAAATTTTTAACTATTACGTATTTTTTAATTTCTAAGAGCACTTTTTTTTTCCTGTTGTTTCGTAAATGTTCATTTTTTCTGTACTTGCCTCCTCTTTTTCCATGGACATGATTGTTTCTCTTTTTTCCTCTGAGGTTATTAAATAATAGTTTTTATGTTAACTATAAATTTGTGGAGTTTCTTCTGCTCCTTGTTTTCCTTGTTTCCTCTGAAACCCCCTGCACCCCTCAGTTTGCTTTGCTCTATGGGTTTGTTGTTGTTGTTGTTGTTGTTAGAGGCGTTCATCAAATACCTGGTGATCCTTGCTGTCAGTTTTTTGTTTTTGTTTTGTTTTAAATATTAAAGAGTGAGATTAAAAGCTGACTGGGGGCACCTGGCTGGCTCAGTCTTTAAAGCATGCAACTCTTGATTTCAGGGTTGTGAGTTTGAGCCCCACATGGGGTATAGAGATTACTTACAAATAAAATCTTAAAAAGAAATAAATAAAAACAAGAGTTGAAAGCTCTGTAAGTATGTGTGCGTGTTCGGGAGGTATGTGTGTGGACTACTAAGCTTCACTAAACTGTTATTAGGCAGGTACCTGGCTGTTTTACTGGACACTCCTCCACTGTCAGTCCCTGTGGGTCTTTTAATTTTCATGTGGAGAAGTCTTCAAATCTTCTACCTGGAGCAAAGTTAGAAGCCTGGTTGCCAGTGTTCTGGGAATGAAGAGGGCAAAGGGAATGAGAGAGTCTTACAGTTCAGCCATGCTGGTAGTCCCACATCCAGAGCCTCACATTTCACCCTCCTGCCCAGCTGGAAAAGGGCCATCACCTGGCTGTAGAAGTTAAGGGAGGAGACTGAGGAGTCTAACACCTTCTACTTTCATCCAAGCCTCCTCTTTTCAGCCCCGTCTTACAACCCGCTTTCAGAGGTATCCAGTGTCTCCTATTCCTGACCTGCTCTTCGGTTCTGGTGCACCAATAGACTTGCTTCTTGTTGACACACGCCTCTCCCCACCCCCACCATCAGGAGTTCCATTTCAGCTTTCTCTGGCCTTTTGCTAAGTCAGCTAGCCCCATCCATCTGCTTCCCAGCTTCATAAAGTCTGTACACATCTCTCAGTTGCTGTTGTCTTCCCACCTTTCTTTCTTTTTTCGAAATTGAGGTAAGATTCATATAACATAAAAATCGACGTTTTAACCATTGAAAGTGTACCGTTCACTGGTTTCTAATATATTCATAAGATTGTGCAGCCATCAGTACCTTCTAATTCAAGAGCATTGTCATCACCCCCCAAAAGAAAGCCCAGATGCATTAAGTAGTCACTCCAAACATAGATTTGCCTAGTCTGAATATTTCATATAAATGGGACTATACAATAGGTGGCTTTTTGTGTTGGACTTCTTTCCCCACATATAATGTTTTCAAGGTTCACCCACGTTGTAACATGCATCAGTGCTTCATTCCTTTTTATAGCTGAGTCATATTTCCTTGTACAGATATGCACTGTATTGTTTATCCATTCATTAATAGAGGGCATTTGGATTGTTTCCCCTTTTTGGCTCTTACAATAAGTGTTGCTATCAACATTCATGTGTAAGTTTTTGTTTGGATATGTGTCTTCAGTTCTCTTGGGTATATTCCTAGTAGCGGAATTGCTGGGTCATATGACAACTTTACGCTTAACTTTTTGAGAAACTGCCAAACTGTTTTCCACAGTGGCTGCCCCCTTTTACATTCCTACCAGTAATGTATAAAGGTGACAATTTTTCCACATCCTTACCAACACTTGTTATTTTCAGTTATTATTATTATTATTATTATCGTGTGTGAAGTGAATGTGAAATGGTATTTCATTGTGGTTTTGATTTGCATTTCCTCTCACAACTAATAAAATTGAGCGTCTTTTCGTGTGTTTATTGGCCATCAGTATATCTTCTTTCCAGAATGTCTATTCACATCTTTTGCCCATTTTATAATCAGATCGTTTGTCTTTTTGTTATTGAGTTGTAAGATGTCTTTATATAGTCTTAGATTCTAGACCCTTATCAGATACATGATTTGAATATATTTTCTCCCATTCTGTGAATTGTCTTTTCACTTTCTTCATAGTGTCCTTCAATACATAAAAGTTTTTATTTGATGAGATTAATCTATTTTCTCTTTGGTTTCTGTGCTTTTTTGGTCTTATATCTAAGAACCCATTGCTAAATCCAATGTCATATAGATTTACTCCTATGTTTTCTTCCAAGAGTTTTATACTTTTGGCTCTTACGTTTCGGCCTTTGATCCATTTAATTTTTTTTAAAAATAGTTTCACAGTTTATTTACTTATTTTGAAAGAGAGAGAGTGAGTGGGAGGAGGGGCAGAGAAAGAGGGAGGGAGAGAGAGAAAATCCCAAGCAGGCTCCACACTGTCAGCACAGAGCCCTATGCGGGGCTTGAAGGCATGAACCAGGAGATCATAACCTGAACTGAAGTTGGTCACTTAACTGACTGAGCCACCCAGGTGCCCCTAATTTTTTTTTTTAAGTAGGCTCCATGCCCAATGTGGGGCTTGAACTCACAACCCTGAGATCAAGAGTCACATGTTCTACTGACTAAGCCAGCCAGGTGCTCTGGAGTTAATTTTTGTATGTGGTGTGAGGCAGGGATCCAGGTTCTCTGATTTGTTTCTTTCCTTATTTTGTATGTGCAACCATCACTACTAATTCTAGAACATTTTCATCACCCCCAAAGGAAACCCTGTGATCGTTAAACAGTCATTCATTCATTCCTTTTCTTTGTGAGTTTATACTTTTCTTTCCCCCAATCCACTTACTGCCATTTTAGTGAAGTTTCAGGAGTGAGTAAAGATAAACACATGTGATCCATCCTCATGTTTAGCCAGAGATCTCCTCTTCCTTTCAAAGTGCGACAGCTCTCACTTTCATTAGGCAGATTCCTGGGCCAGATGCTCTGAGGAGGCTTTCTGGAGAAAGGAAACTTGATCTCAGCCTTAAAGATGTCCACAATTCCAGTGGAAGTTAAGGAGATAAAGGAGAGGATGAGAAGGGAGAGTTGAGAACAAGGAAAGGGAAGGAAGGGGGAAAGAAGGGAGAGGAAGGACTCTGGTGCCAGCACTAGAAGAATTAATTCGATAAAAATCTGGTTTCTTGTCCCTTGTCTGTGGATCTATTACCTTTGCTTGAGTTTCACTGAAAAGCAGCCCTTTTCTTAGAACCCTAAGGAATGTGGCCTGGCCTTGAGTATAGTGAGAAAGAGGTTCTGGAGAATTTGGACCTCACTCTGCAACCAACCTGGGAAGGCGCCAGGCCTAAAGAGACAAGAGCAGCTTTCAAGAACAAAGAGACGTACGCTGGGTGTAAAATTTATCTATTTGCAAGCTGTGTCTCACCATGTCAGCTGGTACTGACTCCTTTTTTTCATCTGTCAAATGTCCTATGTAGCAGCATTATTGGAGAAGTAAGATATCACAAGGCATCCCTCACTTTCTGAAAGTATGTTAGTATCTGTTTTTGCTAACTGAAAGAAATAAGGAGAGGATTTCATTTTTTTCAAAAAAAAAAAAAGCCTCTACTAATATAAGTCTTTCATGAAAGCAAAATGGCCAGTGGGACTTATGGAAGATTTCATAGGAACCCTCTACTTTCAGATGGAGGGTGAGGGGGACTTATATTTGCATTGTTTAGCAAAGTGCATGGCCCAGAGGAGAATTATTTCTTTTTAATTTTTAAAACATTTATTCATTAAAAATATTTTTATATGTTTATTTATTTTTTGAGAGAGAGAAACAATGTGAGTGGGGGAGAGGCAGACACAGAATGAGAAGTAGGCTCCAGGCTCTGAGCTGTCAGTAACATAGCCTGACATGGGGCTTGAACTCATGAACCATGAGATCATGACCTGAGCTGAAGTCAGATGCTTAACTGATGAGCCACCCAGGCGCCCCTAAACATTTATTCATTTTTGAGAGGCAGAGAGACACAAGCGTGAGTAGGGCAAGGGCGGAGAGAGAGGGAGACACAGAATCTGAAACAGGCTTTGGGCTCTGAGCTGTCAGCACGGAGCATGACGCAGGGCTCGAACTCACCAACCATGAGATCATGACCTGAGCCGAAGTCAGCTGCTTAACCACCTGAGCCACCCAGGTGCTCCTGAGAGGAGAATTTTTTAAATGTCAGTTTTCTTCTGTTTCCTTCTTTGGCAATTTAAGGTAAACAATATGGATGGAAACTCAACCAAGACCCTGAGTGCCTATCTAAGAAGCTTGGACTTAAGCTGTAAGCAATGAGGAATTATAGGAGATTTATGAGTGGAAGAGTGACAGATATATCTATGTTTTAGAAAGATCCCTTCTAGAAGAGAGTCCAAGCATAATGCAAGACAGGGAGTCCTGAGCCCTAGCTCTACATCTAAGTGACTCCATTTTCTCATGTGTCCAACATATATGAAAGATCTCCAACAGTGTTTCCCTAGTGGGCTATGAGTTGTGTGAAAGCTTAATCCCTAAGGCAAACAGGGAAAGCAGTTTATCCTCTTAGAGACAGACCTGACTGAGGGTGTTCCCCAAATGTGAAGGGCTGGTGTAGCCAGCCTGAGCTGCCACTTGGGGGATGAGATGGGACTTTGCAGAAGCTCTAGAGAGTGTGACAATGGCCGAAGCCCAGAGGGCCTCCCTGGTGCTGCCCTTCAGAGAGAAGGAATGCCAAGTGCCTGAGGACAATTTTGAAACCATATGGATGCTCATTAAGAACATTTTCCCATGAGGGATCACCAACCTCGTCTACACCTTCTGGGTTGAGCAATGGACACAGGTGGAGCAAGAGAACCACCTGGAATGACTCTTCTGTCCACTAGAGGGAATCCCAGGCTAGAGATGGGGAGTCCTGTGTGTAGGAGTCTTGAGGCTGGAGGAAGGCTGGGAGGGAGCTGCCCGCCAGCCGCAGGACCTGAGTGACCCTGGCTCAGTGCTGCCCCAAACCAGCGTGTGTCAGCTGGGTGAGGGCATTTCCAGGAATGGTGCGAGCTGGTTGTTAAACCTGGCCATCCAAAATTAAATTCTATAAGTTGACACTTAAATTATATTAAAAACAAAGGTAGTAAAGACCCCAAACTCCTCATTCCCTACTTATTTTACTGTTCCCTCTCTGTTGAATCTGTTATGGGAGAAGTACTGTATGATGGTGTGCTACCATCCAGTTTCAACTGCAGTAGCTTGAAATTGGCCGTGGTGGGATATCTGCTCCATGGAAACCTGCAAATGCTACAAATCAGGGCTCTGTGCCCCCACCCTCCCACCTCCATCCCATGCCAGTTGTTAAATATTTGCCAAGACATCACTGCGTCAGCCTCTCCGGCATCAGGTCTTGTGGGGAGCAGGTGAGCTTTTCCAGTGGCCTTGCCAACACAGGCACACTCCAATGTCCCCATGGAATGAAGCACCCAATTTCAGCAGGCGGAGGCTGTTGAGGGTTACAGCAGTGGAGAGCATGGTTGTGTTGCTGCAGGGGGTTGGCCCAGAGGTCCTCACCCAGGCTCAGGCTTTGTGTAAGCTGTTCCCTCCACCAGAAACCTGTTTATGCTTAAGTGCTCAGGCATGCCTTTCTGTTTGCATAGCAGTGAAGTGAGTTTCTAGATCATCCAGCGCTAGAAAGTGTTCCCCATAGGAAGGGGAGCTTCTTGAGGGCCAGGGAAGCGTCCACCAGAGTCCGCGTCCCCAGACCTGGTGCAAATCCCTGCTCCGGAAGGGCTGGGGCAGCTCCACAGAACACTGCAGTGCCAGGCAAGACCCTGGAGTCCTACAGATCTGGCCTCTGTCACCCCATCGCCACACGACGGGAGAGAGGCACTTAACCAATCTGGTCTTTAGTCTCCTAACTTGTGAAATAAGGAGAAGAACGATCATCTGTGTGGCTGTTTTGCCGATTAAATGAGATGATCCGTGCAAAGCTCTCAGCTGGTGATTCAGTCACCTTGAAGGTTGTCCCATGATGTAGAAGCTATTGTTGTCACACTCAAAGCAGGGGGTGGGGGTGGGGTGGGGGAGGGTGATGCTGAATTTAAATTGGCTCTGATTGTCGGACCTTGACGCTCTGTGGTGTCAGGAGGGAGGGCAGGAGGAGCAGGGCCAGGAGGCCCCAAATCCGTGGTGGTACCGCCGGCCGACTGGCCCCAAACACACAGCCAGCAAGTGGACTTGGGGACTGGAACCCGGCCGTCGGGCCAGGAGTCCACCAAACACTGGGTGCTGGGCAAGGGCGCCCCCTCCTTCCCCCCTTCCCCCTCCCCTCCCACTCCAGGGCGGAGGCTTGGGGGCGGGAGGGCCGGCAGCCGGACATCGAAGGGCCGGGACTCTGCGCAGGAAGCCGTCCTGGAGCCTCAAAGCGGCGGAAGGGAGGGAGCGGCCGGCACCTGCATTGTGCGAGCCCCGCTCCCTGCTGGGCCGCCTGGGACTCCCCGGCGCGCGTTCCTGGCATCCGCTGCAGGCGCAGGCCGGCGGTAGTCAGGCAAGTAGTAACGGGCGCAGCGAAGACTGGAGCTGCACTTTCATTCATTTATTGGTGCAGTCATCAATTTCTGAGCCATGGCAGGAGCAGGAGCGCAAAAAACAGTCCATGATCCCAAGGACCGTCCCACTTCGTGGCCCTGTGGCCAGATGACTGGGTTGGAATCCTTGCTCCCTCCCTCACTAGCTGTGTAACTTGGGGAGATTACTTGATGCCTCTGGGCCTCATCAAGTGGAGTGTTGGAGTCAGTGAATTGCGTGGAAAGCGTTTGGAACCAGTCTGGAACTGGTAAGCATTCATTAAGTGTAGGATTTTTTTTATTTTTAAGTAATCTCCACACCCAAGGTGGGACTTGAACTCATAACCGGGAGATCAAGAGCCCGAAGCTCTTCCGACTGAGCCAGTCAGGTGCCCCAAGTGTAGGATTTTTTTAAATAATAATTTTTATTATTGCAAAAGACCATTTCAAGAGCAGCATGGAGGACACACTTAGAAGGGCCCAAAGTTACATACTGCACACTGGTTTCAAAGATTTTTGAAAACTGATTGGTAACATTTAAAATTGTGAGATCTTATCTAAAACTCAGATTTTGTATTCTTTTAAAAAGACTGAAGGTCTGGGAAGCTTCTGTTTCCTAAGCTGTTTATTGTATTATGCTAGAAGTAGTTTCTTTTTTTATAGTGTATTTTTAAAAACTTATTTTTTTTAATGTTTACTTATTTTTAAGAGAGAGAGAGAGACAGAGACAGAATGAGTTGGGGAGGGGCAGAGAGAGAGGAGACAGAATCCGAAGCAGGCTCCAGGCTCTGAGCTGTCAGCACAGAGCCCAACCTGGGGCTCAAACTCACAGCACTGCAAGATCATGACCTGAGCTGAAGTCAGATGCTTAACTAACTGAGCCAACCAGGTGCCCCGCCCCTATAGTGATTTTTGTATGCCTCTTGCAAAGTGGTGTTAATCATTGTACCAGAAAAAAAAAAGAAAGAAACTCTTAGGCAATTCCCCTGTTGCAAAGGTCTGCAAGACAAGTTTATTTGAAAGGCAGATATCATACTTAAGTTATGATTATCGATTGTCAGATTTTAAAATGTTGCCTTCTGGAACATGTTCTTCTTCTCAAAGATTTCTCAAACATGTCAGAATGAGGCAGTGGATGCCATTCGAATCCTCCGAATCAAGGAAAAGATCTGCAGGCCTCTGAGCTTTCCTAGCTGGGCTAGAGGTCAGAAGTGACCTCTAGAAGTAGAGGGTAGAAGATGTGGAGACCTGGGCAGAAAGTGGAGCAGAGATGGAGAGAAGGAGCAGACTGGCTGTAGGTATTTAGAAAGTAGAACTGATAAGATGCGGTGTGCAGAGTTGAGAGAGGAGACAAAGTCTGGAAGCACAGGTGGGAGGAAGACCCATTCACTGACCCGAAGGTCCTGAGGAGTTGAATGAGTTCATTTTAGCCATGTGGGGTCTGAGAGTCTCGGTCAGTGATGAGATCAGTGGTATAGAGGGGGTCTGGTGCTCAGGAGAAAGTGCTGGCCTTGAATGCATTGTTGGTGACATAGGAGTCCTGTGGGTGTGTGGGGGAGAGCCGGAGGCCCAGGTTGGACCCTGAGGACCTCTTAACATTAAGGGATGAGGGACGTTTAAGGGATAAGAGAGATGTTAAAGGAGAAGCCCACCAGGCTCTGCAGGGTCCAGGTGACTCCGCAGGTGGCCTTTCCCTCCATCTTGTAGGACTGGACCCTTCCTCGAGACCTCCCTGCACAGATAGACTGAGGAATAGGTGGGGAGGAGGGTTTCTGACTGGAGAGTGCTGTAGCTTAATACAGGGTGAGGTGGGACCAACATCTAAGCATCCTTCAGAAGTTCCTTCCTTCCCCCAGGGTCACTTGGTGGGCCTCTGGGACACTACTGGTCTATGTGCTGCTGAAGCGAGCACTCTGGGACACTATTGGGAAGGGGAGTTCAGAGGAGGAGCCCAGGTGGGCCGCACTGCCTGGAGAATAAGCAAACAGGGCATCCAAGACATTCTTCTCAGCTGCAGGGAAATTGGGAGGCTGGAGGTACCTGGAACTGCCTGTCACATGATAGGATACTTGCTGGTCAGGCTAAGTCACCCCTTGTGACCAGGAAGTATTGTGACTGTCACTGATAGAGGCCAGTGATCTTTCTTGGGAGACAGAGATCCGGGCTGGGGCATGGCTGAGCTTTGAAATATGGATTGACTCTTACCATATGCCAAATACCATCCTACATGTTCAAAAAACTCTATGAGGGAAATAAAAATCTCCCCCTTCTACAGAAGAGAAAACAGAGGCTCAGAAGGCATAAATAACACGCAAGGACATGTAACTGGCGAGAGGCTGAGTTGGGAGGACAAGGCTGGAGCTCAGGCTCTGTCCCTACAGTCTCTCCCGGGGCGACCCCACTTCTGCAGTTGCCCTCTCAGTCTCCCCGGCATTTGAGCTCTGCCCTGAGGGTCCCCCTGGGCTCATCCTCTCCCTCATAATCAAAAAGCCAACACCAAATCCTGTCAATCATGCCCCCTCTGCAGATCTTGCATCTGTCACCTTCCCTCCAGCCCTAGAGTGACGGCCCCAGCTTGGGCCTCACAGTCTCCTGCCCTGACTATGACATTGGCCTCCTCCTTGGTCTCCCTGCCTTTCAGCTCTCCCATTCCCACCCCCAGGCCCTCATCCACACCAGCCGCCAAAGGGCTCTGCTCAAACACAAGTCTGACCCAGTCATTGTCCTTAACACCTGCCCGTGATGTCCTGTTGCACTCTGAATCAAGATCCAAATCCCCAAGCGGGCCATCAGGCCCCGTGGACTCTGGTCACCAGCCTTGCCAGCCTCTTCCTCACTGCTCCCCCCTATTCCAGCCAAATAGGATATTAGCTCCCCCTCCTCTGAACAGGCCCTGGGCTAGGCTTTGTCGTCTCTGGGCCTCTGTTTCCAATGCCAACTTGGCCTACCATAATCTCCCTCGTCCATCCCTGGTGACTCAAGTTCTGGCTGCCCTTGAAAGCCTCACTGCAAGGAGGGTCCTTTTGCCAGAGCCTAGTGTGCCTTGGATTAAAGTTCTTTGTGTCCCCTGTCTCTCTTTCCTACTGAGTGGCATGAGCCTCTGTGCATCCCTCCCTTGGTGCCCAGCATAGTACCTGACCTAGTGGGGAGGCTCTGAAAGTGTGCGGTGGGAGCGCCTTCGTCTCCATCTCCCTTCCCTCTGCTCTGGCTCTGGCCTGGCCTGGAGTCACTGCAGAGCCAGCAGCAGCTGCAGGTCCAGCTTCTGGCTCGGACCCCACTCTGGTTCCAGCTTGAAGCAGGTCGGAGATCTAGCTCCAGGGCTAGCATCAGCTTTGGTTTAATATCCAGGACTCACATGGGCTTAGTCCATGGCATTGGGTCCACACTCTCAACCCATTCATCTGTTGCCTGCCTTCCCTTTTTATTTGTCTTCTTTTTTAAAGTAAACTCTACCCCAATGTGGAGCTTAAGCCCACTGTCCCGAGATCAAGGATCGGATGCTCCAGCGAGCGAGGCAGCCGGGCGCCCCGTGTTTCCTACCCACAATCCCTAGGTCCAGCTTCCCGGGCTGAAGTTTTCCCCTCGGTTCCAGGTTTTCCCTGGATTCCAATGAAGCTTTTCTTAAGCTGAAATGGCGTAAAGAAGCAATTGCCATTAATTTATCTGGAAAAATCCTTCAGCATTCCCACTGTTAGGCTTTTCTGATACTTTAGGACACATCTTGCTAATGTATGTGCAAAATAAATTGAGATAAAGCATACATGCTTACAGACACAGTTCAGATCTCTAGGGGCTTGATGCTGAGATGCTGAGGAGCGTACTTCCTGGGGAAGGAGCTCAGCGGGGCCACTCTGGCTGTCAGGGGTGCGCACTGCTACTGTGACAGCTTGATGCCAAACACTGAGCACTGTTGTCACTATTTACCTTTTTTTTCTTTTCTTTTAGAGTGAGAGAGTGTGCGAGTAGGGAGAGGGGCAGAGGGAGAGAGAGGATCTTGTGCAGGCTCCACGCTCAGCATGGAGCTCAATGTGGGGCTCCATCCCATGACCCTGGGACCATGACCTGAGCTGATATTAAGAGTCGGAGGCTCAACCAACTGAGCCACCCAGGTGTCCTGTTTTTTGTTTTTTGGTGTTTGTTTGTTTTCATCTTTTATAGAAGTGAAAATCCTCTTTGAATTTCTTCGTTTACCAAAAACAGGTCCTAATGTAGGTCTTTTGTAAAAGCAAAATGGCATTTCATGCAAATGTTTGAAAAGCATGGATGTCTGTATGCTCCAGTTAGAAGGAGGGAGAGAGACTAGGAAAAGACCGAAACAGGGCCCCGTGTGGCCTGTCTGCTTCTGGGATTACTCCTGCCCTAGAGCTGCCTTCTCGCAGCACCCTAGCCCAACCTCAGGGGCCTGGTGCCATAGGGACAAATAGTCCCAGATTTAAAGCAAGACCCTCCCACTTACTGGCTGTGAGGCTTTGAGTACCTCCTTGGGGCCCGATTCTCTCTCTCTCCCTTTTTTTAATGTTTTATTTCTGAGAGAGAGAGAGAGAGAGAGCGCGCGCGCAAGCAAGGGAGGGTCAGAGAGAGAGGGAGATACAGAATCTGAAACAGGCTCCAGGCTCTGAGCTAGCTGTCAGCACAGAGCCCAACGTGGGGCTCGAACTCACAAACCGTGAGATCATGACCTGAGCCGAAGTCGGGCGCTTAACCGACTGAGCCACCCAGGCGCCCCCCAATTCTCTTGTCTATAAAATAGGGTAACAGATGACATGAGACTGATAGGAGACAATGCTGTGGAGGTCTGGACGTGGCGCCTGGCACACAGTAGATGTCAATAACCGCAATGGCCTTCCCTCCTCACTATTTCCCCAGATTCACCGGGTCAGCTCCTGTGGGTGCCCTGCACATTCCACAGTGCTCATTGCATAAGCAGTGAGTGTCCTGCCACTGTGACATTAGTGGGCCTGACACAGCCTTGCTTCTAGGCTTCTGGCTGTGACTGTTGTCCCTAGGGCATCTTGGGCAGAGTGGGCAGAGCCAAGGCACCATACTGGATCCCCTGCCTAGAACTCCATGTCCCTGACGTCAGGGGGCAAACATGGGTACATAGGGTACTGGGGGAAAGGCTGGTCTTCCTTCTTTGCTGTGGGCTGAGTATATGTATTTGGGTTGAGGAGGTAGGGGTACTTCCCTCTCCCCTCTGACTGCCTCCTGAGTTCTATCCATCAAAGCTTGGAAGGCGAGGGCTCCTATGCATAAGGGAACTTGGGGGGCCCTGTCCCTTAAACACAGGAACCAGTATCAATGGGGGTCTGGGTGTGATGTATACCTGGGTAAGTGAATATGTAGGTATGGATGTATTTGTGCATGGTGTATGGTTAAATACAGGCATGTTAGACTGTCACGCGTAACATGTATATGTGTGTGTGCAATGTACATGGGTCTGTAAGTGATGTGGGTAGTTGGAGGGCCACGTCTACTTGTAGCACGTATGTAGTGTGTGTAGGTGACTTTTGCGTGTGCGTACCTGGATGTGGGGCGACAGATGTAGATCGGGGTACGTGGTCTAAGCGATGTGTGTTGGTGTGTCTGTATGTGATGTATGTGTCTTGTGAGTGCTGGACCAGAGGGAGAGCATGAACTAGAGAGCTCTTGTAGGCAGGGTTGGTGTATTTAGGATTCCCTGCTGAACTCCCTGAGGTGGCCCGGCCATTGTCTACTTGTTGCAAGAGCAGAGAAGGGCAGTAGGGGCTCAGTCAAGGGGGTTGGGTCTATTCTCCAAAAAGCCAAATGCTTCACACCCAGCTTATATCTTGCCCTGATGTCTGGGAAAGAAAAAAAAAAAAAACAGGGAAATAAACATAACCTTTGGAAGTCCTGGTGATGTGTCTGGGGAGGATGCCATGGCTGGCAGCTCATATGGGCAATGCCCTGCCTTTGAGAAGCCGTTGAGGCTCGTGAGGCCAATGGCCTGGCTGCCATTGGCCTCACTAACTGTTCCTAGATGATTACCTAAGTACTGCAGCCCCATTCCAGACTTTCTCGAGTATTCCTGCCGAATCTCTGGTTCATCAAAGCTCACAAGGCACAGGTTCCTATGAATAAGAGAACTGGGGAACCCTGCTTCCCAAACACAGGAACCAACATCAATGGTTGGGGGGGGGGTTCTGGTTGTGACATGTAGGCAAGCGAATGCGTAGGTATGGATGTATTTGGGGCATGGTGTTGCACTTGCAAACTGGCGTCTCTTGGACCCCCAGGCTCAAGAAGGAACGTTAAGGGACTTCTAAGGCCGTGCCACACCAAGGCTGGTTATCTCTGGAGAAACCTAATTATAACACAGGTTGGCTCCTCCCTGCCACGCCTCTTGGTGTGCCTCTTTCCTCAGAATGGGCTGCTGTGACTCTCCCTCTCAAAATGACTCCTTAGATGATGTGATCTTGTCTGTATTTTCCATTACTCCCTAAGATGTGCTCCATGCTGGAGGCAGCTTGAACCACTTGCATTTCCAAGAATGCATGCTGCTGCCCACTACCTAAAACGTGCTACTCTGCCTGGCTGACTCTGATTTGTCCCTCAAAAACTCAAGTTGAGTGTCAGCTCCTCAGGGTAATTTCTGAGGTTGAAACTGCTAGTTGTCCCCTAAGAGCCAATTATTTTGCTTGCCCTTAGTCATAAAACTCTGATTTTTAGCTGGGCATCTGGCTGGCCTGGAGTAAAAACCCTATTTCCTAGAATTCCTTGTGGTGGGTATGACTTTGTGACTAAATGTTGGTCCAAGAGCTTGTGGGCAGGACTGTTCTGTGCAACTTTCAGGAACTGATTTTTATCTTAGGTTTCATTAAAATTTTTTTTTAAGTTTTATTTTTGCTTATTTTTTGAGACAGATAGAGAGCAGACAGGGGAGGGACAGAGAGAGAGGGAGACAAAATCCCAAGCAGGCTCTGTGCCGTCAGCGCAGAGCCCGATGTAGGGCTCGAACTCACAAACCATGAGGTCATGACCTGAGCTGAAATCGAGAGTTGGAGGCTTAACCCACTGAGCCACCCAGGTGCCCCAGGAGCTGTTTTTTAAAGGGAGAGTGTGATGTTTTTCACACCTTCCTCCTTCCGACTGACTTGGAAACCACGCTGGCCAACGAGACAGAAATGTGGTTAAGGACACCAGAGGATGATGGAGCAATAGAACATAAAGAACAGGGCCGTCTGTGATGATCACAGAGCCACCATAGTAGCTCGTGATGTGGCTGTGATTGGGAATTTTTGTCACCTACAGCCAAACTCAAGCCTAGCTGATACACTTCCCTGGTGTCAGCTGCCTCTTCTGTCCCTCAGCTCTCTCTGACAACACACTCCATTCCAGCTGCCTGGTTCTATCTGCTCATCCAACTATGAGCTCACGAGGGCAGGGTCTGGACCATCTGTCAAGCACGGTGCCTAACAGACCCAAAAATGTTAGTTGAATTAACAACTGTGTGAAATGCACGTTCAGGCATCCAGATTGGGTGAGGCTGTAGTTAGAGGAGTTATTGGTGTAAATATGGTCACTGATGGGGTGGGAGAGGATGGGGTAAGGAGGAAAGTGGGTTGAAGGAAGAGGTTCTCAGAGCTCTAACATCTAAGGTTGAGGAGGAAAAGCCCTCCTGAGTCTGTGCTGAGGCCGCCTCTGCCCAAAGTTAAGGGCACTAGCATTGAGGAAAGCAGTGGTCAAGGGTTCAGGGTTCTAGAGTCCAGGATATCTGGGTTCCCATCCACTCACTGGCTCTCTGACGTTGAGCAAGGTAACTAACTTCTCAGCCTCAGTCTCTTCATCTGCAGAGGGGAAAATAATAAAGAACTTACCTCACGGAGTTGTTGTGAAGTTAAAATTTGAGAATTCACGCACATCACTTAGCACAGTGCTTGGCATAGAGTGAGTGGTTAACAAATGTTGGCCATTATGATTCTTGTTACTATAGTCTTTCTTGCATTCATTAACTCACTTAACAAACAAGCTCTAGTCATTCTTCTACACGTGCCCAATGCTGCAGCCAAAATGTATTTCCTGAGATTTCCTAACACTTACCATACTCCCTCACCCCCTTTGGCTTTGCACATGCTGTTTGCTCTGCCTGACATGCCCTTCACTCTCCTCATCTGCCTGGCAAACTTGCTCTTTGAGCCTCAGCTAACAATTCATATCCTTAAGGACTTGCCGAGACCTCCTGGGCTTGGAGGTTAGGAGCCTCTGGGCTTGCACATGACCAGGGCCAGCTCATTGCACAACTCCAGCGGGGGGCCAGTCATACAGACCCCTCTACTTGTGCAACATGGCAACCTTGCCCGTATCCCTCCTCTCTTTACCTTTATCATAATTTTTTATCAGCCTTTTACTGTAATGACTTATTTACCTGTTGATCTCTCTAGACTCTGAACTCTGTAAGGACTCTGCCTGACACCGAGGCAGGGCTCAGAGAATTTTCATCTGAACAAAGGGATCCTGGCCTCATCCCTGCATCCTGGGGTTCCCAGTCTAGCTGGGGAGACAGAATGGACAAACGAAACATCTCAGGAACTGAGTATGACCAGGAGGTTCACAGCCTTGTGTGTTTCAGCTAGAGGCTTTCCCAGGCTGGAAAACAGAGCTCTAAGAGAGGATGCAGTGGTCAGAGCTGGGAACTGGAGTGGAGATGTAAAGAGTGAGTACATACTAGAAGACTCAGTGCCCCATCTGGATTGTTCTTCTCAGATGTGGGAAGATTTCCAGCCTTCCACTGCTCCTGATTTTCATTCGGCCCCAAAATGAGAATGCCATCTTTTCAAAGCTCTTACAAGGACAATTTATACCAAGAGGGACTAGCATAGGTTGATGGTCTTTGCCAGGCCAATTGTTATGCTGGGCCACAGCTTGGAGCAAGAGGAGGTGCCCAGAGAATCTGACATTGCTCTAAAACTTAATTTGAGTTCATTATACCACGAGCAAGGGACCAGATTATGGGGCTCTTAGGAAAGCATTTCTCCTCTTCAACATGGATTTAGACTATATTGTTGCTGAGAATAAACAGTTGTGTTTTGTAGGAGAGAGAGAGAGAGAGAGAGAGAGAGAGAGAGAGAGACAGTGTGTGTGTAATTGATCTGCATTTAACTACTCTCCTGCCATTCCCACTCATCCCAAAAGGCCAAATCTGAACAATGAGGAGGAGGCATAGCTTGTCATTTCTCATTGGTGGAAAGACTTTAAAGAGACAGGACACTGAGACTCAAGATTTCCAGGCCCATCCTAGGCTGTTTGGTGAAGGCTATTTGCCTGTACCCCTCCATGCATCTGCTGGGATAGTCTTATAGCTGAATAATGTAGACTTTGGGAACTATTTTGTGAAGTGTTTTTTATCCTGCTGATCCTATCCCACGTGGCTTAGGGGGTGAGGCTTCCTGAACAGAGCGTGATGTAGATTTTGCCCAGGGGAGAACTGAAAAGGTGGTCTCTTTCAGTGGGTGTAAGGGAAGGAAGATCTGAGACAGGAGAATAAAGTTAGGAACTGAGTGTACTCGCAAGGGGACATCCTGTTAACAGGTTTGGGTTGTTTTCCCTTGGGGAGTCACATGACACGCACAATTTAATGTTTGTTTATTTTTGAGAGAGAGAGAATCAGAGCATGAGTGGGAGAAGGGCAGAGAAAGAGGGAGACAGAGAATCCAAAGCAGGCTGCAGGCTCCAAGCTATCAGCACAGAGCCTGACATGGGGCTGAAACTCTTGAGCCGCGAGATCATGACCTGAGCCGAAGTCGGATGCCCAACCGACTGAGTCACCCAGGTGCTCCGACATGCACAATTTAAAATGATTTCTTTTTTTTAAACATATTTTTTTAAAATATTTTTTTATTTATTTCTAGGAGAGAGAGAGAGAGACAGCGTGAGCAGGGGAGGGTCAGAGAGAGAGGGAAACACAGACTCTGAAACAGGCTCCAGGCTCTGAGCTGGCAGTCAGCACAGAGCCCGACGCGGGGCTCGAACCCACGAACCGCGAGATCATGACCCAAGCGAAAGTCGGACGCTTAACCGACTAAGCCACCCAGGCACCCCTAAAATGATTTCTTCTAGTTGTATTTCCCTACAGGAATTCTTGTCCCTTGAGTGAAGTCAGTCACATGCATGGGGGCCTTGCCTTCATGGTTGTCTCATGGCGTGAGCATATCCAGCAGTGGGGTTGGGGAAGAGTCCATCTGGGTGGAAGGCTCCTGAGAAGGCATGGGAGGAAGACGACCTGACCTGAGGGGGAATCAGATGTGGAGCAGTCCATTGTAAGGGGCAAAGCAGTCAGGTTAAGGGTCAGGGTGCAAGTAAAGCTTAGGGTGAGCCCTGGGAATGACCTTTTCCAGGGACGGAAAGCTTCAAGCCCAACTTTTGGCTGGAACAGAGGGTGGGGTGAAGTTTCAGGAATGAGGTGGGAAATGTGGGGGTGGGAACCCCTCCGTCCCAGCTCCTGGTTGTGGCTTGCCTTCCCACAGGGAGCCAGGCTGTGGGCTGTACCTGTGTGTCCTCACTGTCTTTTGCTCTGTGGGGAAGGTCCTTGATAGCAAGCAGAATGGATCATGGCCACCTAAGGACACTTTCACGTGCCACCGGCCCTACCCTTCACCTTTCATTTCTTCCTGATTGCCAGGAAGTCTTTGGGTAGCTCAAGGAAGGCTACTACCAACTTCGCTTTGGCCCTGTCGCTCAGGAGTGAGTAAAGCCAAAAGTCTCCAGAAAGAAGTGGGGTGGTAAAGGGAGAGGCTTAAGAATTTGCTACTTTCAGTTCTGTGGTCTCCTGTTCCCACCCAACACAAGCCCAGAGCCTGGAGTTCAGAGGAGAGATCATAGGTTACCACTGAAGGTTTAGAATCTAGCCCAGCCCAGCCCCAAAGTCCAGCCCAAAGCCTAGAATGTGGAACCCAAACAAGCCCAGCCTGGGTCAAAAGTCCAGCTCAGAATCCAACGCTAAAGCCCAGAACCCAGGGGAGCTTGGGTGGCTCAATCAGTTGAGTGTCTGACTCTTGATGTGGGCTCAGGTCATGATCCCAGAGCTGTGGGATCGAGCACTGCACTGGGCTCTGTGCTGAGCATGGAGCCTGCTTGGAATTTGCTTTCTCTCTCCCTCTGCCCCCCTCCCTAGGCCCAAAGACCAGAGCTCAGGACTTAGAAACAAGTTCTGGGCCTATAATCCAGTTCATAGCCTAGAACCCAGAGCCAGAGGGCCAGAACCTCAGAGCCCAGAATTCAGCTGAAAGCGAAGTGCAGAGCCCGGAGCGGCGCAGAAGCTACTCAAAAGCCTAGAACACAATACGGACCCATCTTAGCTCCAGGACACAGAGTCCAGCCTAATAGATATGGGGGCCTGGAACTGCACACCCAGCCCAGAGCCTAGCAGACCCTGGGTGTTCCTCCTAGTGGCAGCTAGGGATAGATCAAGGCTACAAGATAAAGAGGAGGAATTCCAGATTTCAACCCTACTCCTAGCAGGAGGGGTCAAGGAGCTGGTGTTTGTGTGGTGGCAATGGGAGTGTCCTGTGGTCCTCCTAGCTCTGGTCTGGAGGGTCCATACTGGGGGCTCAGATATCAGGCCAAACATGGCCTGGGGCTTTCTTTGTAAGGACTGCCCTTCGGTATCCCAATGGGATGGGAAGCAGTCCCACCGCTGCTGACTTGCTGTGTGACTTTGAGAAAGTCCCTTCCCTTCTCTGGTCTTACTTTTCCCAAAAGGGAAATCAGAAAGTGTTTTATGTAGACTCATAGACCCAGAAACCCAGAAGGGCTTATTACAGATAGCCCCTTCATTCATTTAATCTTTCACTCATCAAATATTTATTGAACATATATCATAGGTAGACTTTAAACAGGAGGATGAAATGGTCAGATTTTTTTTTTTTAATTCATTTGTTGTTGAAGATTGGATTAGAGGAGCCCATTAGAGCATTGTTGCAATAGTTCAGGACAGACAGAATGAGAGTCTAAGGACTGCAAGTGCCATGTCATCTTTATAAAGTACAGATGTGGTCATGGTGCCTGGGTGGCTCAGTCAGTTAAGTGTCTGACTTTGGCTCAGGTCATGAACTTGCGGTTTGTGAGTTCGAGTCCCACATTGGGCTCTCTGCTGTCAGCACAGAGCCCATTTTGGATCCTCTGTCCCCCTCTCTCTGCCTCTTTCTTACTCGTTCTCTCTCTCTCTCTCTCTCTTTCTCTAAATAAATGAACTTAAAAAAAAAAGTGGTAGTGGGGCGCCTGGGTGGCTTAGTCGGTTAAGCGTCCGACTTTCGCTTAGGTCATGATCTCGCGGTTCGTGGGTTCAAGCTCCGCGTCGGGCTCTGTGCTGACTGCCAGCTCAGAGCCTGGAGCCTGTTTCAGTCTGTGACTCCCTCTCTCTCTGACCCTCCCGTGCTCACGCTGTCTCTCTCTCTCCTAGAAATAAATAAAAAACATTAAAAAAAATTAAAAAATTAAAAAAAAAAGTGGTAGGTAATTATTTAAAAAAATAATAAAAAAGATAAATTACAGATGTGGTCATTTTACTCTTCTGCTTAGAATCCTTATAATGGATTCTGCTTAGAATCCTCCCCACTGTCTTCAGCGTGAGGATACAAGGCCTCTTTCCATCTTCTCAGTCTCAGGGCTTATCAATTTCCCATCCAGCAAATGCCCAGTTCCCACCAAGATACTCACTGTTTCTACACCCACCGTGCTCCATCACTCTTCCATCGGTGGTGTTTCTTTTGGTTCACCTGCCCTTTCCTATCTCAGGAATTCTTACTCAGGGTTTGGGTTCAGGGTTTGGCTCTATCATCACCTCCTCTGTGAAGCCTTCCCAAACTTCCATCTCTCAAACAGAATCTGGTATTCTCAAGTCTGTAGACTCAGACAGATCTCCATTAGGCCTTTGCTACATTTTGTAGCTTAGTCTGCTTATGTTTGTTTCCATGATTAGATGTGACTCCCTCAAGGGTGTCTGGATGGCTTAGTGGGTTAAGCATCCGACTCTGGATTTTGGCTTAGGTCATGATCTCAAGCCCTGCATCAGGTTCCAGACTGACATTGCAGAGCCTGCTTGAGATTCTCTCTCTCCTCTCTCTGTCTCTCCCTCTCTTCCACCTCCCCCTCCCCCTCCCCCTTCCTTCTCTCTGTCTCTTTTTTCTCACATGCAGGTGTGTGCACACACACTCACACTCTCAAAATAATTAAATAAAACTATTTAAAAAATGTGATCCCCTCAAAGGACAGGATTATCCATACCTTACTCACCTTTGTGTTGCTGGGTGGGTCCAGAGTAGGCTCAGTGAATGACTGACAAGGCCACCTTTATACCTCTTCCAAGTAGATTTTATTAAAAAAACAAAAAAAAAAATTTAAGTAAACTCTATGCCACACATGGGGCTTGAACTCAGAACCCTCAGATCAAGAGTTGCATGCTTTACCAACTGAGCTAGTCAGGTGTCCCTAAATTAAAAAAAAAAAGTTTAAGGCCCCCATGTTTTAAGTTTATTCTAATTATTTATTTAAAAAAATTTCTTTAAAGATTTTACTTTTAAGTAATCTCTAATGCCCAATGTGGGGCTCGAACTCATAACTCCGAGACCAAGAGTTGCACACTCCAACTGAGCCAGCCAGGTGCCCCTCTACTGCCTCCTCATCAGAGACATCCTGCCAATCAGAGAGGATGCACAAAGGAAAGAAATTAACATATGGTAACAGCCATCTGTAAGGTTAGATTTGCACATCTATATCTCATCTCACCTGATCCTCAGGAAAACACTAGGAGCTATTACTACTGATCAAAAAAATGAAGTTCAGGGAAGTAAATGATCTGCCTAAAGTCGCAGACGTAGCTAGAAACAGATATATTCAAAACCTGACAAGACTCACTCCAGGCCACATGCTTCAAGGGCCCCAGTGATGCTCTTCTCTTGTTCCTTATGAGCATGAGACCACAGGGTTGCAAGTCTGAGTCTGAAGGTGGCCACCAAAAGCCAGGTCTCCACATGCCAGTGAAAGGGAAAGAAGCCAATACTTGGTGCTAGGCTGTCCGGCCTGATTTTTTGTGCAGATGGGTAAAAGGAGGCCTAGAAGTGGGGCGGAACTCAGGGCTTCCCGGGGCAGGCCCTGCTTCTGCCATGCTGGCCTTAGTCCAGCAAGTCACTTACTCTGAAAATCTTACTCTGAGAGGGTCAAGGCCAGCAAGCCGAGGCAGGGCCTCCACGTGGGAACATGGGGTGAGCATAAGGAGAGCAGGGCAGAGTCCTGGCCAACCAGGAAGGGAGGGGTACTGCCCAGGCTTCAGCCTCCACTCACCCCTTCTTCTTCTTTATTTTTTTTTCAAAGTTTACTTATTTATTTTGAGAGAGACAGAGAGAGAGAGAGAAGAGAGAGAGAGGACCCCAGATGCAGGAGGGGTAGAGAGAGAGGGGGAGAGTGAGAATCCCAAACAGGCTCCACACTGTCAGCATAGAGCCCGATTTTGGGCTCCAACTCCCAAACTGTGAGATGACAATTTGAGCTGAAACCAAGAGTCAGATGCTTAACCAACTGAGCCACTGAGGCGCCCCTCCCCCTTCTTCTGAGGCCAGACTCTAAGCTCCTGTCCAGAAAGCACCTCACCTGATTTTGTGGACCTTGAGGATGCCTGGCAGTTTGGTCCAATCCCTAGGGCTGTTTCAGATGGGGTGGCTCTCTGAGCCAAAGCTGGCCTACTCAGCTTCTTCTCCTGCATCGTTCTTACAACTCCTCTGCAGAGTCTTCCTGGAGGGTAGGGATGTCTCTCTCTTCTGGGAAGAAACTTGAACTTGGGGGAACCCAGAATAAGAAGATACAGGGATAGTGGCTGGCTGATTAGGGGAGGTACCAGGTATCCCAGGGAATCTCTGGGCACTCTCCATGCCCCTGACACCTGAGGCTCAGAAGTCAGACCTATCACCTAGCCTCATCCCAAAGCCCATGATAGGGAGCCTCCCCCTGGAGGGGTCTATAGCCTCTTGTGATCAGATGGATCAGCCTTGGGGATTCTCCTACCTTACAATTTCCCAACCACCATACGGGCAGGAACTAGCAGCCTCCCTGTAACTTCAAGGGCCCTCAGATACTTCCTCCTCAAAGAGCCTCTCTTTGGGACCCTCAAGAGTCCCTCCTGCCTACTTTCTGTCCTGCCTCCTTCCCACAGGACAAACAATAGAGGCTCCAGGGAGAGTGGCTCTGGCATCCCCATCAGAGCAGCTACTCCAGGAAACCCTTGCGCCAGGGCCTGCCCAGGCCTTAACTCTGGCCATTTCCTGGCCTCAGAGCACTACCACCCAGAATGTAAACTTACTAGTGACTCTTGAGCTAAGTATACTTTAAGGTATGGGCTGGTGCCTTTTTTTCAGAAGTCACGGTGGTGAGTCTGCCAGTTAGGCACTGAAGAAGCCTTCCACTGGATAACAAACTAGAAGCAATCACACTTAGTTCTGAAGCCTCAAGAGCTCCACCTGATAAGCATGCCCTGACCCGACAGCATCCGATTGTGCTTGAAATACCACCTCGTGGAACCAGACCTAAATCTAGCCCCTAGCAATTTACATGAAATTTTCTCCCCTCTGACTTAAGCAGCCTACCTGCCTTGGTGAGGTTTTACCCAGGGTACTAATAAGGATAATAACAATAATAATCCTTTTAGTTTTTCTTAATGGTTATTTATTCTGAGAGAGAAAGAGCAGGGGAGGGAGAGAGAGAATCCCAAGCAGATCCATGCTGCCAGCACAGAGCCCAATGAAGGGCTTGATCTCACAAAACGGTGAGATCATGACCTGAGCCGAAAGCAAGAGCCAGATGCTTAACCAACTGAGCCACCCGGGTGCCCCTAATAATCCTTTTAAAGTGCTCACTCTGTGCCAAGCATTGTTTTAAGCACCCCACTTAATCCTCATGCCAACCCAAAAGATAGGTACAATTATTATCCTCATTTGACAAGTGGGGAAAGTGAGGCTCAAAGAGATTTGGTAATTTGCCCAAGAGTACACTGTAATGGGAGAGAGAGGCTATGCGGCCAGGTAACCTGTTTCTGAGATCTTTGCACTTAACTCTGCTGCTCTGCCTCCCAGGAAGCTCTAGGGACTGCTGGCCTCCCTGAAGGGCTCTCAGGGATTATGCTAGGGCAGACAAAGGAGCCCACCAGGTCTGGGCAAGGTGGAGAGCAACAAGGGGGGCAGGGAGAGAGCTCTGAAGTCCATTTGCCCTAGGCTGTGAACTTGAGCTAGACCCAGAAAAGGTCAAGGATGGGTCGTCAGAGCACAGAGTGGGGAGGTATCTGTCTACCCTTTAGGGAGAAGCCCTTGTCCTCGCTGCTGTCCGAGATGGAAAGAATGTTACTCTGAAGAATGGGCCCAGGCCCCTGCTCCAGGCTTTTCAGGCTAATAGAGCCCTCTGCCCATTGTGGACTGGAGCCTCAGGACAGCCCCCTTGGACTCCAGGCCTGGTGGTGTGGGGGTAAAGGGGCAGTAGGAAGGACAGTTGTCAAGGCCAGCGGAGACACGTGGTCAGGACTGGAGGACATCTCTTAGTGACAAGTCTACAACCACACCCATCACCAGAAAAAGGGGCCTGACTCTGAGTTTATAAAACTAGTCCCTGCTTCCCCTCTATTAGCCTCAGGTTCATCCTCTATTAAATGGAGTAATAAAAATGACCCTTGCCAGTGGTGCTGTGAGGAGTAAATGAGATGGTATACACCAAAGCACTTAGCACAGTGCTTGCCTAGCATACAGTGAGTGCTCAATCATTGGGAGCTTCTGTATGAGCAGTGCTGTTTCTGTTGCTGGTGAATGAGTGTCTCTGGAGGTATATTCCAGGGGCTCTGTCCTCAGCAACGCCATGGATGGTGGAGTTGAAGTTGCAAGGAGCAGCCGGGATCTAAACTTAGACAGGGAGAGAAAACAGTGGGCAACAGTACGGGCATTCAAAAACAATTTCTACAGGCTGGAATAAGCAAGATGACATTGTCCTTCTGTGAGCTCGAAGACATTCACACAAAGCAGAGGGTGGGGGAGAGACCTGACTTGACCCCGGCTCTGGTGAAAAGGATCTGAATGATTTAGTTGATCACAACCTGATGGGAACTAATCATGGGAGAGAAAGGCTCTGGAGCCCGGCAGTCTTAGGCTGCATTAACAGCGCGTCGCGTCCAGACTGGGGAAAATAATAGGTCTATTGTGCTGGCGTGGTCAGGCCATATCTGGAATCTTGCATTGCTACACTGACAGGCTGGAATCAGGCCAAGAGGGGGACCAGTCCAGCTTCAGCTCCCAGGTACCTGTGCTAAGCAGTTCCTGTGCATTTTCTTGTTTCATACCCAAAGCAACGCTACCGGGGAGTCACTTTACATACAGGGAGGGTAACTGAGTTAACTGCGCAGGACCAGCCACTCAGTTAGTAAATGGAGGAGCCCGAGGCTTTCCCAAATGGGCTCTTCTTGTACTTGTACCGGAAGAAGACTGAGCACGCATCACTGAACACATATTTATTAGGTTCCTTCTAGGAGTCAGGTCCCAGCTAGTCTGTGGGGGCACAGCAGTGAAAAAGATGTGATTCCCGACTTCCTGGAGCTCATGGTCTGGGGGCGGGGGTCTAAATCACTTGTGATGTGGCATGATGCTACAGGAGAGAAGATTTTAGGGGGCTGGAAGCGATCAGAGGCCACCACAGCCAACTCAAGCCTGGGGAAGGGAAGAGACAGAACAGTGTCACATAGCTCCTGGTGAAACCAAGTGGGGGGTGGTCAGCCCGTGCCCTTTTCACAGCATCAACAGCCTCACTTTGGCTCTCTCTGCTCAGCAGCGACCGAGAGCTGTGTGCCAAGACAGGAGCTGCTGGGGCACAGGAGGAAGCTTGGTGTGGGGCCATCCTGGGTAGCCAGACCTCATCTCTCCTCCCTGCAATCAGAGATCCTAAGAAAGAAAACAGGAGCTGGAGGCTGAGCAATCGCAGGCACAGGAGTAAGTGGCCTTTGAGATCCCAGCATCCCCTTCACTAATTAGAGCAAACGGGCCCCCACCTGGTCTCTTGAGTGTCCGGGGGGCCTGGGGGTGATGCTGGCATAAGGGACCCAGAGGTGGTAGAAAAGCATGTTTTCTGGATCTGAGTCTGGCGTCTGTTCCAGACGAATGTCCTCCTGAAGACATCTTCTTTCAAGGACCAGATTATACAGTGCTGTCTTTTTCAAATCCTTCCTTGACTGTCGTCAACCCAGAGTGCCACTGCAGTTTTAAAACATCTCCCAGGGCTTTTTGTTGGAGAAACATATATACCCTGTTTAGCGTTCTGTTAATTTCTGCTGAGAGAGACAGAGCAGGGCTGTTAAGAGAGAAGACTCTGGAAAGGGACAAAACCTGCCAGGCCTGGCTTTGCCACATACCAGCTGTTTCACTTCTCTGAGTTTCCATTTCCTCGCTATAAAATGGGGATGATAGTACGTGCTCATGTCGTTGCCTGAGGACTGGATGAAATCATTTTAAGCACGGAAGAAGCTCTCCATAAAAGGCCACAGTTACTATCATAGTGTGCTAGTGGCTATGGTCCTGTTCCCCTCTGCACAACTTGGGCGCTCCCTGCCAGCAGGGGCAGCGACTGCCATACGTCATCTTTGTCCCCCACTGCCCGGGGTCCCAGAGGAGCCAGTGTTGGGAAGAGGGAATGGTGGGTTTTGGGAGATGAAAGAGGGACACCGATACTGGAGGGTGCCAGCGCTACATCATCCAGGTTTGGAGGACAGGGAGACTCGACCTGACTCGCGATTTTAAAGAGGGGCGGGGCGCAGTGGGCTTCCCAGCCCCTACCGTTCCTAGCCGTGGGGGTCAGAAGTCACGGGCTGTGGGCCCGACTCAGGGGGAACTCACTCTGGGGCATCTCGGGCAGGTCCCTTCCAGCCTTAGGCTTCAGTTTCCTCGTGCGTGTCAGGTGGGTCTCCCGGTCTTCTCCGGGGTTTGCGAGGAGCACGCGCAGCCGGATGCCGGTTTTTGAGAACGTGGCTCAGTGGCAGAGAGGCTGGGAGGCTCAGGCAGGCGGGAGGACCGGCCGCGGGGGAGAAGATTGGCTGCAGGCAGGGCAGCGGGCTCCGCGATTGGATCCGAGTGGGCAGGGCCAAGCCTTTAAGAGGCGCGAGGGGGCGTGCAGGGCAGTGTGCGCCTCGCCCGCCCGCCGGGTTTACGAGCGAGAGGCGAGCGAGAGGCGACCGTGGAGGCGGCGGCGGCGGCCACGGCGGGACCCCGGGCAGAGAGGAGCCCCGCGGAGCAGAGGAGCATCCCGGCTTCCCGGTCCCAGGCGGCGTGGCCCGCGGGTCATGGCCAAGGGAGAGGGCTCCGAGAGCGGTTCCGCGGCGGGGCTGCTGCCCACCAGAATCCTCCAAGGCGCTGAACGGCCCGCCCAGGTGAAGGTGAGACCCCTTCCCCCCCGGGCGAAGGGCTGGGGGGGTTGAGGGCAAGCTGAGATGGGGACGTCGAGGAAGAGGCTTGGTTCTGGACGCCTGGGACTAGCCGGGGACAGGCGGGCCCAGCGGCAGGGGAGGGCCCCGGGGGTACCGGCCTTGGGGACGGGGGGTGATGGAGAGGGTTTGGAGGCACCGGCGCCCCCTTTTGCTCATCCCCACCCCGCCTCTCTGCCGAGCGGCCGCGCCGGCAGCTTTACGTGGTGCCTGGCTGTGTTCAGCCGGTTTCTGTTCTTCTGTGACGAGCGGCTTAGGTTTGCCGCCCTGGAAGCCAGAGACCCCAGAAATCCGGGAAACCCCCTTTAATTCCCCAGCTCTCAGCCCCAACCCCCCCCCCCCACATGCCCGCGCTGNATCTGCCTGGGAGGTGACTGCTTTTCCTTTTAGTTTTATTAACTGATCCTTGCAACAAGCAGAGTGGGGGGTGGGGTGGAGGGAAATGAGCAGTTATGCTCTACTACCTATGAGTAATCTTCACTTTCCTGGGCAAACTTAATCTCTCTAGTGCCCCACCCAGATAGGGCCCAGCCCTGTGCCTAGAGGCCTTCTCCAAGGTTCCCTAGGAGCTGGGGATGGTGAAGGGCAAGACAGAGGGTAGGACAGCTCCCAGGTCTGCCTGAAGCTCTGGCTGACTACAGGGGCCAGGGTCGCTCTGGGACAGATGGAAGGAACAGCTGTGCCCGCAGCCAGCTGGGCTGGGCCCCTCACCCAGGCGCAGGTGGGTCCTGGCCTCTGAACTTAGGCGGGAGCAGGGGCTGGGCTTAGCGGCTCTTGGCAGCCAGAGGATTTTCAGGTTGTGGCGGTTGGTGGTGCCTGGTGGGGACAAGTCCACAGGTCGGCTGCTGGAGCATGCTCCCCCTCCAACTTGAACGGAGCATGGTTGAGGCCCTACGGGAAGTTTTTTTTTTTGTTTTTTGTTTTTTGTTTTTTTTTGTTTTTAGGGACCGTGGGCTGCTAAATTAACTCAGAATCTGGGGGTAGGGTGGTTTAGGGGCAACTTCCTCGGTATGGATTCCCCCTTTCCAGCTTCCTAAGATAGACAATACCTTTCTCTTCTTGTAGGAAGCGAGATCTCCCTGGGTGGGAACAGGGCAAGGCAGACTTGTTCCTCCTGGCAGAGTGGACCAGAAAGATGGTCCTTCCTCTGGAACCTTCTAGGATGGAGGCCAGGAACTTGGGTCTCTTTTCAACCTTTCCTCTTCTTCCCAGAAGGAGCCGAAGAAGAAACAACAGTTGTCCATTTGCAACAAGCTTTGCTATGCAGTGGGGGGCGCCCCCTACCAGGTGACGGGCTGTGCCCTGGGGTTCTTCCTGCAGATCTACCTGTTGGATGTGGCTCAGGTAAGTGGGCTGAGGCTGCTAGGGCTCCTCTAGCATCCTGAGGCAGGAGGGTGGATTGGTTCGGTTTTTCCCATCTGTGAAATGGGACCAGGAACCCCTACTTTGCTGCCTCTCAGAGTCAGCAGTAGATAAGAAATTAGAAGGCTTGTTTTGGAACGTATCCAGCAGCGGAGTCTATCTGCCTCAGGAGTCTTACTTAGCAAGGTCAGGCCACTTCGACTTGCCTGGCAAGAGTAATAGAGCCTGGAGGGGTAGATGGTGGTGTGAAGAAGAATGGAGCCTGTTGCTGACCCTGTTCTTAGAAGAGACTGGCACACCATGTCCCCAGCCGGACAAGAGTCAGCTGGCCCCACTCAGGGGCTGGTAGATGTTGCCAGGCTTGTAGACAAGACGTTTACCACCTTCACCTGAAAGGCTGAGGCATGTCTGTGGGCAGAGAGGCCCCCCAGTGCTGGGCTAGGTTAAGGCACCCTGTGCACGGGGTCTTTGAGAGAAGTTCTTAGGGTGAAGCAGGGTTCTTCTCTGTTCTGGGAAGCTATGGCCAGCAGCCTGGCATCCTGAGAATTCACCTTGTCTGGATGGGAGAGTGGGAGGCTCAGAGCCATGGCTCTCAGGGCTCACACACTGCAGGCAAACATCTTCTTTGTATCCATATCTAGGTGGGGAACACTGAGCCCCAGAAAGGACAAATAACTTCATTCAAGCAGCTAGTTTTCCCATGGGCTGGGTCCTGAGTGGGGTGCAAATATGAGGAACCTGCAATCAAAGTGCAGAATTGTCCTCATGAGTGTGAGGTTAGGGAGAGTCAGTTTGGGGAAACTACAGTGTGATAGAGGCTACCCGTTTCCCTATTTCCTGGAGCAAAAGCAACCTAGTAGAGCCTTGACAGATATAAGGAAGAGTCCAGAGAAACTGTCTATTTGCGGGGAGGGGGACAGCTTCAGTGAATAGTGACAGGCCACTTTTTAAAAGCATCTAAAGATTCCTTTTCCACATCCAAGATAGAACTTGACCTGTAAGACAGGGATCTTAAACTCCAGTCCTGGAAGATAGGGATCATAATTCCCATTATACAGATGGGGAAATTGAGGCCCATTGTGGTCACCCAGCAAAGGCTCATTCTGGTATCAGGTGGCTGGAGTTCAGTGATTCAATATTTATTCTAGTCGACGGGAGTGTTTTCAAGGGCAGTGGAAGGGAGTACGTAAGGGAGCAGATCTGGGAAAATTTCTAAGGCACACCCTGCACTGACTTCTATCAGGGAACTGTTATCATTTGGAACAAGGCAAGAGGAGATGATGAAGGCCTGAGTGAGAGCAGCCCAGGGTCCCAAGGGCCTGGCTGAGGTGGGGAGGGAGCCCCAGCTTTTGCCTACCATTGAGGGTTGAGATGAGTAGAAGGATGAAGGGGTCACCTTTCACCTGTTCCCCATCCTAGGTGGACCCGTTCTCTGCCTCCATCATCCTGTTTGTGGGCCGAGCTTGGGATGCCTTCACAGACCCCCTGGTGGGCTTCTGCATTAGCAAATCTTCCTGGACCCGCCTCGGCCGCCTCATGCCCTGGTGAGTAGAAGAAGCTCCTTTGAGGTGGTAGAAGACAGGGCTTCAGGCCTGTCCACTAACTCTTGAAACTTCCATCTGGCTTGTCACAGGCTGGGGGGGTGAGGAGAAGAAATGACGCAAAAACCCGAATGTTGAAACCCAGCCGAGGCCCCAGCTGCCCTGGGCAATGGGCACTGGGATGCCCAGCCGGTTCGTCCCCAGGCTGGCTAAACTGTCAGACTGAGCAGCTTCCCCTACCTCAGGCCCCATTGTTCCCCGAGGTCCAGTCCCTCCGGCGAAGTTGGAATTCTAACTTCTTCCCCTCAGTCATTTCCCATAGTGGCAGAGATAGTGCTGCATGATGGTTGAGAGGTTACACTCTGAAGCCAGCCTGCCTCGGTTTCAGCACTCACAGCTGTGCAACCTTGGGCAAATCGCTTAACATCTCTGAGCCTCAAGTTTCTTCATCTGCAAAATGGCGATAATAATTATGCCTATCTTTTGGGTTTATGGCGAGGATTACAAATTTTTTTAATGTGTAAAGTACTTAGAATAGTGCTTGGGCATATTAAGTAATATATAATTTGGCACCCTTTCAGAGTAGCTCCTGGCAGTCAAGGGTTTGGAGAGTAATACCAAGAATGGGATTAGCAGACCCGTAACCTCTGGCCCCTTGGATGATGTAAACTACCTTTTCCCTTGATACAAAGCCTACACTACTTAGCCTCAGGCTATACAGCGAAGTGGGGGGAGGTAGTACCACAGATCAGACAGCAAAGGGAGACGCTGGACCAGCTGCCAGGCTGGAGCTCTAGTTCTCTCCAGGACATCCTGCTTGGTGGGGGGAGGGAGGTGGACATACCCCTTTCATCTCCAGCCCATCCAGGCTCAAGTGGGCGCCTTCCTGCCCCAGGGGTGCCCATACCTGGTCTCCGGCCTTCAAAGCTCTTCCCACAGCTCTCACCCCACCCCCACAACTTCCTTTCCCACGAGGCCCCCCTCCCACCACAAACGCNCCCACAAGGCTGGGCCCCAGACCCGAGGCCCTGGCAGCCTGTGGGAGGTGGGGCTCCGCTGCCACATCTCCTCATGAGGCACAGCCAATGGGAGGCGGCTACCCTGGACAGCCCTTTGCGGTGGCGGCAGCAGCTGGGTTACTTCCAGTCACATTCGGTTTCTCAGCGAAAGGAGAAGGAGTGTTTGACGAAGGCTGAAGGCTGACGGAAGGAGCCCTTGTTCTCTGAGGAGACACGTGGATACGGGAGGGAGGAGGGAGGGCAGCGAGGGAGAGGAGAGGAGGCCCTGCCTGTGGGATCTGAGGGCCTGGAGCTGGGCAGGTGTGGCAGCCAGCTTGGTAAAGTTGCTGAGGGCCCTTCAGGCAGGTTTCTGACTTAGCACAGTGTGCGTGTGCGTGTGTGTGTGTGTGTGTGTACATGTACATGTCCTCACCTGCCTGGGTGTAACTCCAGGAGATACTTCTTGCATGGCACCTCCCCCCCTGCGTCTGAGCACACACTGGATCGCTGGTGGGCTGGGGGGCTTTCGTGTAGGCTGTGGGACCTCCCCTGGCCCGGACCACAGTTAGGACCTAGGTCCCTCAGGCCTGGGACCCAGCACCTTTTTTTACTGTGGGAAGAGACTGGGCCTTTCAGGGCTCATCAGCCGTGTGGCCCACTATCTCCTCAGGCCTCAGAGCAGCCCCTCAGCCGGCACTTAAATCCACCTCTCAGACCAAGAAGACTTTGACAGACACTTTCCCTGCAGTTTCCAAGGCCACCTGCCGAGAGGCAGTGTATCCACAGGGTCACAAGGGCAGGCTGGGATGCAGCGGGGCTGGGCCCGAGGTCTGCTTCCCTGGCTGTGGACCTGTATTCTCCTGCTGGGCTTTCCCGGTGTGGTAGTCACAGCAGGCGCTTCCTCTGTCCCCAGCACTGTTCCACATTTTAATATTAACTTATTAAAGTCTCAAAACGACTTCAACTCTGGTTCTATTTCACAAAGTCCTCACAGTGGCCCGCAAGGCCTTGCATGACCCAGTACTCCGTGTCATCCACCCCATCTCCTAATCCCATCTCCCGTGCGCACTCCACTCCAGCCCCAGTGGCCGCCTTGCTCCTCTTCAGCCCGCCTGGGCACCTCTGCGCCGACTGTTCTTGCCCGACACGCATTTGCCTCGACGACTGCCCCAGGCCACCTCCCTCCTCCCAGCCGAGTCTTGGCATAGACGTCCGCATCTCTGTGAGGGCTACCCTGCCTAGTCTTGTCAACTGTACCCCACACTCCTAATCCCCTCTGGACGGCTTGCTTCTCTCCGTGGCGCTCAGTCACCTAACATATAACCTTTAGAAAATTGTGGGAAAACGTACAGAACATCAGCTTTTGCCATCTTAACCATTTTTAAGTGTACGCTTTAGTATCCTCAAGTACATTCTCCTTGCTGTCCAGCCATCACCACCGTCCATCTCCAGAACTTTTGCATCTTCCCAAACTGAAACTCTGTCCCGGTGAAAAAATAACTCCCGCGCCTCCCTCCCCATAGCGCCTGGCAACCGCCATTCGACTTCCTGTCCCTGAATTAGGCTACTCTAGGTAGGTGTCTTGGAGAGCAGGGCCCTGCAATATTTGTCCTTCTGCATCTGGCTCATTTCATTTAGCATAACATCTCAAGGTTCGTCTGTGTTGTAGCCTGTGTCAGAATTTCGTTCCTTTTTAAGGCTGAAAAATATATATAACTTTTCAATGACGCTTATTTTTCATTTGCCAAGTAGAACATAAGGCCCACCAGGGCAGTAACGTTTGTCTGTTTCATTCACTGATACATCTTGAGTAATAAGAACAGTGCTTAGCACATAGCTGGCACTTGAATATTTTTTGAGTAAATGTTGAATGTAAGGGAGGTGCTGTTACTAGTGTCATTTTACAGACAAGAAAATGAGCCTCAGAGAAGTTAAATAACTTGCAAGTTATTTATAGTTACTGGTAGAGCCAGAATTGGATTCCTGAAGGATGGCTCCAAAGATGTTTCTTTAGCCACTGTTCTCTGCTGCCTTTCTATACCGATGATGGGCAGGCAGTCAGTCCATCCTGAGGTCTACCCACTTTTGCGATGGTGTAGAATGCACAAGTGGGAAGGCAGACAGTTACCCTCCGTTATGGTTATTTCACTAGGCCTAGTCCTTCGCCCGGAGTTGGCCTCCCCCACCCCTGTGTGTGTGACAACGGTATGTGTATGTGTGCTGACTGTGTGTGTCTGTGCGCACACATGTAAAAATACCGGTCCTGGGCCTGCTCCTCCCTGCTCTCCTACCCGAGGCTTAGCTGCCATTCTCAGTGCCCCCTCCCCCCCGCCCAACGGCCCCGTAGGAAGCCCCTGCCTCTGGGGCCCTCTCCACTGGGGAGAGGTAGGCAAGATGCAGGGGCTGACCTGCCCCATGCTCAGGATTTCAGTCCAGGGGCCCTGTCGAAATCGGCCCTTCCGGGCTTGGCCATGAGCCTCTTCCCAGAGACCCTAGGGTGGATAGATTCAGGGGGAGGAATTTCCTTCCCGGCAGGCACCCCGTGGGACTACAGAGCCGTCCAGGCTGGGGCCCAGATCCCGCGGTTTTGGCATCCAGCCCCGACTCAGACCCTCCCCTTCCTTAGGATCATCTTCTCCACACCCCTGGCCATCATTGCTTACTTCCTCATCTGGTTCGTGCCCGACTTCCCACGGGGCCAGGCCCTGTGGTACCTGCTTTTCTATTGCCTGTTTGAGACACTGGTCACGGTGAGTGTGGGCACCTCCCCGGGGTGTCTGGGGGGAGGAGTGCGGGCAGTCCCTGGGGCCTCCAGGGTTGGTGCCCAAAGTCACATCTGCCTGTCCATCGTCTGACTGGTCAAGGGCCTCTCTTCCATGCCAGTGTTTCCACGTTCCCTACTCAGCTCTCACGATGTTCATCAGCACAGAGCAGAGTGAGCGGGATTCTGCCACGGCGTATCGTAAGTCTCTCTCTGGCCCACTGATCCATCCACTGGGGGCCGTGGGTCTATTGTTCCTGACCCTCCTGCCACATTTCTTCCCTTGACGGGAGTGGGCGTAAAACCATCTCAAAAAGAACTTGATCCTTTTATTGCTTTGGTGAGAACAGAGAGAGGTGCGGGGACTAACCAGCCAGAGGGCAGACAAAGCAAGGCCATATAGTTAGGCCAGGGTGCCACCTGCCTCACCGCCCCGTATCTACCCTCCTGGAGCGGCCACCATCACCTGGGGCTAGAACTGGGCATCTGTCCACCTGACCTTCTTCCCTGGGGGCCTACAAGCCACAGGGCCCCTCCAGAGGACCTTTTTACCATTCAGGAATGACTGTGGAGGTGCTGGGCACAGTGCTGGGCACAGCGATCCAGGGGCAAATCGTGGGCCAAGCGGATACGCCTTGCCTCCAGGACTCCAATGGTTCTGCACTGGCTTCGGAAGGTACCAATCACACACAGAGCGCCACCTCACTCAAAAAAACGGTGAGGCCCTTGGCTGTGCAGGGATGTGGGGAGATGAGGCGGCACGATGGGGTGGTTTGCAGTCATCCTCAGCCTAGTAAACATCGGGCACTTGATCTATAAACTGTCAATATGCCCCCTCTTCTGATCATTCTAAATAATTTGGCCAGGGTCACAGAACTAGTGATTTACAGAAACTAGATTTGGGGAGATTTGAATTGTGAGCTCTCATACTCCATAGCCTGGCTTCTTAACCTTCTGTTCTCTGTGCTCCTCTGGACTTTGCCCAGCCATGGGGAAGCGGCAGCCAGCCCCGGATAATTCTCCCATTTCACCAGTGGAGACAGGTCCCAGAGAAGGGACCGGCCCATTGAGTGGAGCTGCTGAGAGTTGGCATGACATCACACTGATAGTCCCTGTTGCCTTTATCCCCTTTGCAGCAAAATGCGTACCTGCTGGCGGCAGGCGTTATCGCCTCCATCTATGTCATCTGTGCTGTCATCCTGACCCTGGGAGTGCGGGAGCAGAGAGGTGAGGGATTCCCTGGGAGCGGTGCAGGGCTTTGTCCCTCTGCCTGGGCCTCAGGCTTTGGGTGGGGTCTCTGCTCCTTCCTCACTGTCCCCTCTGGCCCCCAGAACCCTATGAGACTCAGCAGGCTGAGCCGATGTCCTTTTTTCGGGGCCTCCGGCTGGTCATGAGCCATGGCCCCTATGTCAAACTTATTGCTGGCTTCCTCTTCACCTCCCTGGCTTTCATGGTGAGTGGGGGGCCTGACATGCTCAGCCTGAGAGCGGGCGGTGGGGGGAGGCTTGGGGGGGTTGGAGGTAGAGGGGAGTGCAATAGGGATGGGGTAAAACAAGGACTCAGGATGTGATGAAGCCTGAGGGACAGATGGGATGGGGGTGAGGTGAGCAGAGGTCCCTGGAACGTGGGGAAGCCTGGGCCTTGACATCACATCTTTCCTCGCGTTTCTTTTCCCGTACCCTGCCTATCCCCCAGCTGGTGGAGGGGAACTTCGCCTTGTTTTGCACCTACACCTTGGGCTTCCGAAACGAATTCCAGAACCTGCTCCTGGCCATCATGGTGTGTGTGGGGCCCCGAGGGTGGGCAGGCAGCCTGGCCTTCTAGATGGCTCTGTGGCTAGTCAGAGGATGTCTCCCAGATTGGCTAAGGTTAGGAGAGCTGAGCGAGGAGTCTCAGAATCGTCAGTCCGATCTGACCTGGAATTGCTTAAATAGGACTGGGGAAGATGTGGGGCAAGATATTCCGGTAGAGAACATAGCAGGAGCCAAGCACTTTGAGAAGATGTGCTTAGCTGAGGTCAGAGAAGGCAGGCAATAAGTTTGGGACTAGCCCTCGGCTCCCCTGGAGAGCCATCAAAGGTGCCTGTCAGCTTCCTCGCTGCCCAGATGGTGTCATCTCCGGCAAGGCTAGGAGTATCTCTGAGGTCCTGGGAAGGGCAGCCAGGGTTCATGGCTCACCCACTTCCCTCACCCCCCACCGTGCATCCACAGCTCTCGGCCACATTCACCATTCCCATCTGGCAGTGGTTCCTAACCCGATTTGGCAAGAAGACAGCAGTTTACATTGGGATCTCAGTGAGTGGGGCTGAAGGGGTAGGGCCTGGACTGGGTTAGAGGTTGCCGGTGGGAGTCTCCAGGCTGATCCATCTTCCTGTACCCACCCCTTCTAGTCAGCGGTGCCATTTCTCATCTTGGTGGCCTTCATGAAGAGTAACCTGATTATCACATATGTGGTAGCTGTGGCAGCCGGTATCAGCGTAGCAGCGGCCTTCTTACTACCCTGGTGAGTGTATATAGGCCCACCTGGCTATGTTCTCCAGCCCCCTAGCCCCCATTCTGAAGCTCCTTGGGGAGAATTCTGCAGGGACTTCTCCCACAGACCATTCTGTGGGTTCAGGTTGGGGGTGGGACAGGTCTTCCCTGTACAGTTGCACTGGTTGGGAACTGGGCAAAAACACCTAACCAGGATGGGAGATGGGGGGCTTAAATCTGGTTTGCACTCTATTTGCCAAGCCGCACACCTAGACTGGGGCAACATCCATGGAGTTGCCATGACTTCGCGGAGCTGTGTGCCCTGGGCCTACAAAGTCCCAGAGGGTCACCTCTTCTTAATGACAGAGAGGTACCACATGGGCTAGCGGGGGCCCTGGAGTGCTGGGTGGCTGGGTCTTCACGGCTGCCACCACTCTGCAGGTCCATGCTGCCTGATGTCATTGATGACTTCCACTTGAAGCAGCCCCAGTCTCATGGAACCGAGCCCATCTTCTTCTCCTTCTATGTCTTCTTCACCAAGTTTGCCTCCGGAGTCTCACTGGGCATCTCCACCCTCAGTCTTGAGTGAGTGAGGTGGGGTCTTGGAGCAGGGCTGGGCAGGGCTGGGCCCCTGGTGCCCTGCCCTCACCACTCCCTCTGACCACTGGGTCCCACAGCTTTGCTGGGTACCAGACCCGTGGCTGCTCGCAGCCGGCACGTGTCCAGTTCACACTGAAGATGCTGGTGACCATAGCTCCCATCGTCCTCATCCTGCTAGGCTTGCTGCTCTTCAAGCTGTACCCCATTGATGAGGAGAAGCGGCGGGAGAACAAGAAGGCCTTGCAGGCTCTGAGGTGAGAGCAGGGGGGCGGAGGAGGGGGCATCACCCAATCTAACCCCTTGGCTCGTGCCTCCTGTGGCCAACCCATGACTTACCTGCTGCACATCTCCCCTTGACGACTCCTCCTCTGTTGCCCCTTCTCACTTCTGATAGTTAATGTCAGCTGACATCTCTAATGCTGAGTTGCATGCCAGGGGCTGTGCATTTATTCATTCAACAGATACTTATCGGAAACCTACTATGTGCCAGGCATTGCTCTGGTGAAGGAAACAAACGGAATCCCTGTGTTCGTGGAGTTTGCATTTTAGGGAATATGCATTCATGATCTCCCACAGTCCTTCAACAACCCCACGTGTCGGGAGATTCCTACAATTCCCACTCCGTACACAAAGAAACGGAGGCTTAACCAGGAACAGTAACTGGCCCAGCTGATAAGGCTGGGGTTTGAACCCTGACATTCTCACTCCAGAACCTGTGTTCTTCACAGCTCTCTTGGCATGCAGGATCTCAGGTGTGGCCCAAGCCTGCCTTTCTGGAGCCCAGAAGACAGGGTCAAGTGAATCACGCCAGCCCATCAGCGAGCCCAAGTCAAAGCGTAGTCCCAGGGCTTGTGGTGCCTTGTGGGCAGTTTCTGGGTTGCGAGAGGGAGTGAGCAAACTGTCTACTTCCTGTGGTTTAGACTCACCTGTACAGTTGCACTGGTTGTGAGCTGTGCAAAAATACCTGACAGCTGGCTAAGACTGTAGGACCAAGGTCCTGTGCGGAACAAGGCAGCTGGGGACAGGGGAGGGGTAAGGGTGCGTCCTCCAACCCATCTCCTTTGGCTCTTGCAGGGAAGAGGCCAGCAGCTCCGGCTGCTCTGATACAGACTCCACAGAGCTGGCCAGGATCCTCTAGGGCCTGCTGTGTTGCCTGAAGCCACCACCCACAGCGCCTGGGTTCCGGACCACAGGAGGAATCGGGGCCTACTTGCCTGATCCCCGAATAGCTGGTCTCCAGGTGCCAGGAAGGGAGCCAAAGACTCGAGAGTAAGTGGTCCAGGATAGCTCCTGTGCCTACCGTTGTGGGGGGAGGGTGCTGTTCCTACGGCCACCTGCCTCCCATCTGCCTGCCTGTGGGGCCAAGCCCTGGGGCTGCTACTGTGAATATGCCAAGGACTGATCGGGCCTAGCCTGGAACACTAATGTGGAAACGTTTTATACGGAGACTAATTAATAACTTAATGACCATGTACATAGCAATGTGTGTGTATGTATATGTCTGTGAGCTATTAATGTTATTAATTTTCATAAAAGCTGGAAACCAGACGTTCCTGTTTCTGTCTTTGCCCTCAGCCACTCACTGACCCCCTTCTGTGCCAAGACTCAGATAGTGAGAGGGAACACTACACTGCAGGTGACCCGGCGGGGAAGAGAGTGTGAGGTGTGATAACAGCACTGGCTGACATTTACTGAGCACCCGTCTGTACCAGGCGTGGCGTGGAGGCTTTGCATTCCCTTTTTTGCTGTTCGCGTTTAATCCTTGAAGCTGTCTTGCCTATGTCAGGACTGTTCCACTTTAAAGATAAGAAAACTGAGCTCCAGTTTAGAGAGGGACTTGGCTAAGGTCCCATGGCCAAGAGTTACCGCACCGGGATATCCTCGCAGGTGTGTGAGACTCCAGGACCTTAACCGCCACCCTCCGCTCCCCTGTGTCTGAGAGCGACCTGCTGTCAGACAGATAGGCTGTTCTGCCCGGGCTTGTGCCCTGTGCCTCCTGCCCTAGGCGTGCCTGAGCATGTGGAGCTGGTACATATTCTACGTGCTTGGGGCCGTGTGGGGTCCCAGAGCCCTGTGATTCTTTCCCCGTAGCTGCTAATGATGGTGTTGGAAGGTGAGACTGTACCTGGCTGGGTTTGTGGGAAGGGTTCGCCCCACAGGTGTGCTGGTGAGAAACCACCTCTGGTGGGGAGGAGGCTGCTGGGGAAGACCTAGTTTATAGCACTTGTCTATTTCCATGGTGTAAATGCTCCTGCGGTAGCCAATTTCAAGTTACCAAATGGATGTACTAACATAGATTGCTGAAAATTTAATAATCGGCTCTCAAGAGCTGGTAGGAGCTTGTTCCTCCCCCCCACCCCCCCAGGACCTCACTGGGTCTCATACACTTAGGCCAGCCTGGCAGGATCAGGGGTACCAGTCCAACTTCTCTATTTTATAGCTGGATAAACGCAGGTCAGAGAAGAGAAGTGTATACCCTCTTTAGGCTTGGTTTTTACTTTGGGCATAGGGCTCCATTTTCGGGGGGAGCAAGGGAGGCTCTAGTTTTGCTCTGAAGTTCGGCCAAGCCACTTTCATAAATTTATCAAGTGTTACTAACAGGCACAATCAGATGCATAATTTCCCTATGTATTCCCAGTACATTATTATCCCCAGTTTACAGATAAGGAAACTGAGGCACAGAACAGTAACTTGTCCGAGGTCATCAGACAGAGGCGCTAATGTTTGAATCCAGTCTGTCTGGCTATGAGGCCAGTGCTCTCACCCACTACTTCAGGCCATCATGTGAACCAAGAGTCTTGTCACCTCCAAGCCGGGTCCTGGTGCCTTTACAGCTGCCATCTCAGGGTCAGGCTGCCTGGGCAGGCCAGGGGCCCTGGGCTCTGGGCTGGCCTCTGTAGGTGGAGTGCTCAGGGACTCAGATAATGTTTGCGGAAACTCACTCCTACCTCCCCTCTCTCTGTACTCCAACACCCACCAAATCCCATCTTAAAAAAAATAAAAATTATTTTAAACTTCCTAAACCACTCAAGCTTGCTTCTTTCCCATCCCTTCAATTACTTCTGGTCTCTCACCGGGAGGATTATACCAGTGGCCTCACTAGTCTCTGTCTTTGCTTTGATCTCCCATTCCTTCTGCAAACTATCCAAGATAACCACAGTGGCCATCCTATTTAGAAACCCTTCTGTGAGTCCCCATTGCCTTCAGGAGGAAGTCAGAGGCCCCTGCTGATTTCCCCAGTCCCACAGGCCTCCTGCCCAGCCCTGGGACATACTCTGGCCCCTGGTCCATCTGATAGACACTGGTCCAATGCACCTTGGCTCCAGAATGCCTCTCTAAAGCTGTTCCTGCACCTCCGTTCCTTGGGGCAGCTCTTGAGAATCCATGCCCCTTCCCGTTTTAGTCTCCCATATCGAGCCCAGGGCTGGGCACGGTGGGGTGGGGTGGGGTGAGGTGGGGTAGGGTGGGGCTTTTGCGGCTGAGTTTTTCAACAGGAGCTCTAACAAAGTATTGTGAGCCACATCCAACTGGCACCAACCCACCACGATGCCTCTCTCTTGGCCTCCTTTTCCCCCAGCTGTACAACGGGAATTGGGAATTGAAAACCCCCTCTTTAGTTTCGTGCTCACAGAAAATTGTTCTCCTCAAAGACCCCCTGCTGATTTCTTGGAAGATGATATGGGGGGTGGGGGAGTGAGTAGGAAAGCATCGCGGGGATCCCAGAAACTCCTTGGGTCATTGGCAACTCCATGTGACTTCCGGACAGCTCATATCCACCCATCCTTTGGGAGAAGTGCATTCTTGAGTTCCTCTCTGCTTGGATCCGGCATTACTACAGAAAACCCTGCCTGTCTCTTGACTCTTCCCTGCTGCCCTCAGCTATGCCAATCACACATCCCACCCCTACTCCTGCTAAGAAACAGGTGTGGCTTTGGCTCCACCTGCTGGAAGAAAGGGGCAACACCTTTCAACCCTGCAAAGAAGGAATTCCAGGATCTGTCACTGACTATGACATTGGCTATCGATTTATGGAACATAAATATTTCTATCGGGCCTACTATGTGTCATACACTGGCTCTGAGGATAGAGTGGTAAATAAACTCGAGCTTACATGCTCAGTGGGGTCCAGTGACAAATGGGCATATAAATAAGATAATTTTGGATTATAAGAAGCACCATGAAAGAAACAGGGGTGATGTCATAGAGGGAATTGGTGTGGAGACTATTTTAAGTTGAGTGCTCAGGAAAGAATGTTCTGAGAAAATGCCTTTTGACTTGAATCACAAAGGAGGAGAATTAGCAGACATTCAAAAAGCTTGGGGGAAAGGATTGTAGGTAAAGGAATTGACTAATGCAAAGACTCTGAGGTAGGAAAGAGCTCAGTATATTTGAGGTACTCAAAGGAAACAGTGCAGCCAAAGTGTAGTGAATGAGAGGGCAGGTGGTATGAGGTGAGTTTGGAGAGGTCTACAGGAACTAAACCATCCAGGGCCTTGTGGCCTATAGTAAGAGTTCAAATTTTATTTTGCGAACAGCCGAAAAACTATTGGAGGGATTTTAACAGAAAAGTGATTTCTTTTTTTCTTCTTTTTTTTTTAATGCTTTTATTTATTTCTAGGAGAGAGAGAGACACACACACAGCGTGAACAGGGGAGGGTCAGAGAGGGAGGGAGACACAGACTCTGAAAC